>NW_027442988.1:0-66241 GCF_048569485.1 Anomaloglossus baeobatrachus | reverse complement strand
TAATGACTCCGCGCCCCTCTCCACACACACACACACACACACACACAATACAATACATCCCCCCATCACCCACTACATACACACACCCAAATACCATGCACCCCCCATTACCATCTCCCCACGCACACAATACAATGCACCCCCCCATCCCCACCTACGCACACACAATGCACCCCCGATCACCCCCTACACACACACACTACAATGCACCCCCATTACCCTCACACATACACACACACACACACACAATACACGCTCCATTACCCCCCCCCACACACACACACACACACACACACAAATACATCCCCCCTTCACCTGCTACACACACAAATACAATGCACCCCCCATCACCCCCTACACACACACACCCACAATACAATGCACCCCCACTACTCCACACACACACACACACACACACACACAATGCACCCCCATTACTCCCTACACACACACACACACACAATGCACCGTCCATCAGCCCCTACACACACACAATGCACCCCCCATCACCCCCTACACACACACACACACACAATACAATGCACCCCCACTACTCCCTACACACACAATGCACCCCCATTACTCCCTACACAAACACACACACAATGCACCGTCCATCAGCCCCTACACACACACAATGCACCCCCCATCACCCCCTACACACACACACTCACAATACAATGCACCCCTACTACTCCCTACACACACAATGCGCCCCCATTACTCCCTACACAAACACACACACAATGCACCATCCATCAGCCCCTACACACACACAATGCACCCCCCATCACCCCCTACACACACACACTCACAATACAATGCACCCCTACTACTCCCTACACACACAATGCACCCCCATTACTCCCTACACCCACACACACACACACACATAATGCACCGTCCATCAGCCCCTACACACACACAATGCACCCCGCATCACCCCCTAAATCTTAAGCAAAATGCAATAACAGGCAATGAAAACATAGCATCTGCGCAAAAAAGAGAATTTTGTTACTTACAATAAATTCTTTTTCTTATAGTTCCGTATTGGGAGACCCAGACCTTGGGTGTTTAGCTTCTGCCTCTGAAGGACACACAAAGTACTACACTTAAAAGTGTAGCTCCTCCCTCTGAGCTTATACACCCCCTGGTGAGCAGACCCAGCCAGTTTAGTGCAAAAGCTGAAGGAGAATAGCCACCCACAAGTAGAACAGAGCAAGAGCCGGAACAACCGGAGACTCTGTCCACGACAACAGCCGGTGATAACACGCGGAACAAGAAATTGCCAACAGGCAACAGGGAGGGTGCTGGGTCTTCCAATACGGAACTATAAGAAAAAGAATTTACGGTAAGTAAATAAAATTCTCTTTTTCTTTATCGTTCCTTTGGGAGACCCAGACCATGGGACGTTCCAAAGCAGTCCCTGGGTGGGAATAAACAGAAAAATTAAGAAGTAGGCAGAACCTAACTTCACAAATGGGCGACAGCCGCCTGAAGGATGCGTCTGCCCAAGCTCGCATCTGCCGAAGCATGAGCATGCACTTGGTAGTGCTTCGAGAAGGTATGCAGGCTAGTCCAAGTGGCAGCCTGACAGACTTGTTGAGCCGTAGCCTGGTGCCTGAAAGCCCAAGAGGCACCGACAGCTCTGGTCGAATGTGCCTTGATCCCCGGCGGGGGAGGCACCTGAGTACTCTGGTAGGCGTCCGAAATGGTCGATCTAATCCAACGGGCTAAGGTCGGCTTAGAAGCAGGGAGGCCCTTGCGCCGACCTGTGGTTAGCACAAAAAGAGAGGTGCACCGCCTAAGCGCAGCGGTGCGAGACACATAGATCCGGAGAGCACGCACCAGATCCAGAGTATGCAGCGCTTTTTCAAAGCGATGAACAGGAGCCGGACAGAAGGAAGGTAGGGTAATGTCCTGGTTAAGGTGGAAAGGAGAGACCACCTTAGGAAGAAAGTCCGGAGTCGGACGGAGAACCACCTTGTCTTGATGAAAAACTAAAAAAGGTGACTCCGAAGAGAGCGCAGCCAAATCAGAGACTCTCCTGAGGGAAGTTATGGCCACCAGAAAGGCCACCTTCTGAGAAAGACGATACAAAGAAACCTCCCCAAGAGGCTCAAAAGGGGGTTTCTGCAAAACCGTGAGAACCAAGTTAAGGTCCCAGGGATCCAAGGGCCGCCGGTAAGGCGGAATGATGTGAGACGCGCCTTGCATGAAGGTGCTAACCTGAGCCAGCCGAGCGAGACGCCGCTGGAACAGAACTGACAGAGCTGAGACTTGTCCCTTGAGAGAGTTGAGGGACAGTCCTAGCTGCAGACCGGACTGTAGAAAAGACAGAAGGGTCGGCAAGGAGAATGGCCAAGGAGGATGGTCGGTAGAGCGACACCAGGACAGGAAAATTTGTGACGGGATGCCATTAGGTCCACGTCCGGAGTGCCCCATTTGCGGCAGATTGACTGAAACACTGCCGGGTGCAGGGACCACTCGCCACCGTCCACGGTTTGACGGCTGAGATAATCTGCCTCCCAGTTTTCCACGCCTGGGATGTGGACTGCGGATATGGTGGACTTGGAGTCCTCCGCCCATTGAAGGATGCATTGTACCTCCATCATTGCTAGGCGGCTTCGTGTCCCGCCCTGGTGATTGATGTAGGCAACCGCGGTCGCGTTGTTTGACTGGACTCGAATGTGCCTGCCCGCCAGCAGGTGGTGAGAAGCTAGGAGAGCTAGAAGCACGGCTCTGGTTTCCAGCACATTGATTGAAAGGGCTGACTCGGACGGAGTCCAAGTGCCCTGCGCTCTGTGGTGGAGACATACCGCTCCCCAGCCGGATAGACTGGCATCCGTGGTGAGAATCACCCAGGACGGGGTCAGGAAGGAGCGCCCTTGGGACAGGGAGAGGGGCCGAAGCCACCACTGAAGAGAGCTCCTGATCCGTGGCGACAGAGCCACTAACCTGTGTAAGGAGGAAGGCCGCTTGTCCCAACAGCGGAGAATGTCCAGCTGCAGGGGGCGCAGATGGAACTGGGCAAAGGGAACAGCCTCCATGGACGCTACCATTTGACCCAGCACCTGCATCAGACGCCTGAGGGTATAACGGCGGGGCCTCAGCAGAGAGCGCACCGCTAGCTGGAGTGACTGCTGTTTGACTAAGGGCAACTTCAAAAGTGCCGGCAAAGTCTCGAACTGCATCCCTAGGTACGTGAGACTCTGGGTCGGAGTCAGAGAGGATTTGGGAAGATTGACAAGCCACCCGAATTGGGCTAGAGTGGCGAGAGTGAGCGAGACACTCCGATGACAGTCTGCGCTGGATGAAGCCTTGACTAGAAGGTCGTCCAGGTAAGGAATCACTGCCAACCCCTGGAGGTGCAGAACTGCAATCACTGCTGCCATGACCTTGGTGAATACCCGAGGGGCCGTGGCTAACCCGAAGCGAAGAGCCACGAATTGGAAATGATCTTCTCCTATTGCAAAACGTAGCCAACGCTGGTGTGAAACTGCAATTGGAACATGCAGATAGGCATCTCTGATGTCGATGGATGCCAGGAAATCCCCTTGGGTCATTGAGGCAATGACTGATCGCAGAGACTCCATGCGAAAGTGCCGCACTTGAACATGCTTGTTGAGAAGCTTGAGATCCAGGATGGGCCGGAAGGTACCGTCCTTTTTGGGAACTAGGAAGAGATTTGAGTAGAAACCTCTGAACCGTTCCCGGGCGGGAACTGGTACAATTACTCCGTTGGCCTGCAAGGCTGCCACGGCCTGTGAGAAGGCGGCGGCCTTGGAGCAAGGGGGAGTTGAGAGAAAAAAATCTGTTTGGCGGGCTGGAAGAGAATTCTATCCTGTAGCCGTGGGAGATGATATCTCTCACCCACTGATCGGAGACGTGTTGAAACCAAGCGTCGCCAAAGTGGGAGAGCCTGCCACCGACTAAGGACGTCGCCGGAGCGGGCAGAGAGTCACGAGGAGGCTGCCTTAGTGGCAACACCTCCTGCGGTCTTCTGTGGACGCGCTTTTGGGCGCCAGTTGGATTTCTGGTCCTTGGCTGAGTTAGCGGACAAGGCCGAGGGCTTAGAGGACGACCAGTTGGAGGAACGAAAGGAGCGAAACCTCGACTGACTCCTACCCTGGGCAGGTTTCCTGGTTTTGGTTTGTGGCATGGAAGTACTCTTCCCGAAAGTAGCTTCCTTAATAATTTCATCCAGCTGTTCTCCGAACAGCCGGGACCCAGCAAAAGGGAGCCCAGCAAGGTACTTCTTAGAAGAAGCATCTGCCTTCCACTCTCGAAGCCACAAGATCCTGCGGATAATGAGGGAATTAGCCGAAGCCACCGCAGTGCGGTGAGAAGCCTCCAGCATGGCAGACATGGCGTAAGATGAAAAAGCTGAAGCTTGAGAAGTTAAGGCAACCATTTCGGGCATAGATTCCCTGGTGAGGGAATGCATCTCCTGCTGCAAAAGTCGGGGAAAACGCGGCCCCCGCCGCTTCATACACGGATTTGGCCAGAAGGTCAATCTGACAGTCAGTGGAATCCTTAAGGGAGGTGCCATCAGCCACCGACACAACGGTCCGGGCTGAGAGCCTAGACACCGAAGGGTCTACCTTTGGTGAATGAGCCCACTCCTTGACCACCTCAGGTGGAAAGGGAAAACGGTCATCAGAACCACGCTTTGGGAAGCGTTTGTCAGCACAGGCCCTGGGCTTGGTCACAGCAGCCTGAAAACTGGAGTGGTTAAAGAACACACTCTTTGCTCTCTTAGGCTAGGTAAACTGGTGTTTTTCTGCCAGAGAGGGTTGTTCCTCTGATACTGGCGGATTGAGATCCAGTACAGAATTAATGGAAGCAATCAAGTCACTAAGATCTGAGTCACCCTCGGACAGATCAATGGGGTACATGGAGTTAGCCTCCGAGCCCCCTGTAAAGGCATCCTCCTCATCCTGCGAGTCAGCTCTTGAATCAGAGCCGCGGGAGGAGGAGGGAGAGGAAACCCTGCGTCTCCTCTTAGGAGGACGGGGTCTAGGCCCTGATGATGAATCCTCTGTGAGCTCCGGTCCTAAGGGACCCTTAGCAGTAGAGGCACCCTGTGAAGGGGGCTGATGCATATTCATCAAAGTCCTGGACAGAAGTCCCATGGACTCAGCAAAAGACTGGGAAATAGACCTAGAAAAGGATTCTACCCAAGCCGGGGGTTCAGCCACAGGTGCAGGAGCAGCCTGAGAGACCACTGGGGGTGAGACTCCATGCTGTGGCACCACCAAGTTAGAGCAGACATCACAATGTGGATAGGTGCTCGGTTCATGCAGCTGGAGCTTACATGCAGCGCATACAGTATAAAGCTTTGGAGCCTTGCTCCTCATGTGAGACATGCTGCTGGAGCGGGGGCTCTGCAAGAGAATGAACCCCAGAGAGTATATACAGTGGTCCACAACCAGAGACCGGTTCTCGGGCGACAGCTAGAGAATCCGCCGGAAATGCCAATAAATACAGTAAGCACACTCTCCCCAAACAATAAAGCACAGGGACCCCCAATATATAAACGTCTCAGGTACTTAGCTGCTGAGACGCAGGGCCAGGTCCCTGGGGATGAGTGCTCCGGTCCAGCAGGGTCCTGAAGGGCTGCGGATGGAGACCGGTCTCCTGCCAGGCATGGAGACTGTGCTGGCTCCCACTTCAAGCCAGAGCCCAGGAGGGATGGTGAAGGAGCACGGCATGTAAGGCTCCAGCCTTGGAAATCAACTTTACAACACCGCCGACACAGTGGGGTGAGAAGGGACATGCCGGGGGTCCAGACGTGGACCCGCACTTCTTCAATCTCATTCCAAAAAGGAAAAAATCATATGAGAATGCATGTGTGGATGTATGCCTCCTGAACACAAAGCGATAAACTGGCTGGGTCTGCTCACCAGGGGGTGTATAAGCTCAGAGGGAGGAGCTACACTTTCAAGTGTAGTACTTTGTGTGTCCTCCGGAGGCAGAAGCTAAACACCCAAGGTCTGGGTCTCCCAAAGGAACGATAAAGAAAATGATACTGTTAAAAACGTCAGCTCGAGATACTAACAAAAGCCATCACTGAGCCATAGATTTAAAAAAATGAGAACGCTATGGGTCTCAGAAAATGGCGCAAAACGTCCGTCACTTTTTTCGGACAAACTTCTGATTATTTTTTTAACCCCTTAGATTAAAATAAACCTATTCATGTTTGGTGTCTACAAACTTGCAGTAACCTCAGGCATCACAGCAGCACATCAGGTTTACCATATAGTGAACACAGTGAATAAAATGTCTCAAAAACAATAGAGCAATCACACTTTTTTTTGCAATTTCTCCACATTTGGAATTTTTTTGCCATTTTACAGTACACTGCATGGTAAAACTCACGGTTTCATTTAAAATTACAGCTCATTCTGCAAAAAATGAGCCCTCACATGACCATATTGACTGAAAAATAAAAAAAGTTACGTCTGTCAGAAGAATGGCAAACCCCCCAAAAATACCGGAAAGTGTAAAGTCGGCCGGTCGTGAAGGGGTTAACCTTTCCTCACGCCTGCACATTACAGTACTTTGATCAGCAGGGCAGATGAATGCGCCTGCGCAGGACCGCAATGTCGGCTCGTGTGGATGACGTAGACACATCATCCACACCGGACTGGGAAGAAGGAGGCCGAAGATCGCAGCAGAGAGGATGCGTCAGACCTGAAAGAGGAGGCACCGCACTGGAGAGCTGCGACACCCATTGGACTGGACCCACCCTAGGTGAGTATTATAAAAGTACTTTTTCCGTTTTACAGAGCGGCCTAGGCTCTTATATACAGTATTTTGGAATGCTGTATATAAGAACTCAGTGGTATTGGACACAGCTTGTAGTCCCCAAATCTGGTGACAGATTCCCATTAAAAAATCGGAAAGAACACAAACTTACACAATAAATCACCAACATATTTGTGCTTCTAAGGGCGTGATTTATTACGCCCAGTATCCATGCCAGAAAATCTACATAGGAATGACCACAAGGGACTTAACCTCTTACAGACATTGGACGTACTGGGTACATCGTAGATAATGGCGGTGTAATCATCGTCGGCTGCTGCAGTAAACCGGCACCGATTTCCGCACATATATGCTGATCTGAACAGCAGACATGTGTAGCTTACAAGAAAGGGTGGATCCACGATTCACCCATGCCTTTTAATCCCTTAGACCGCGCTGTCAATTACTGACAGCGCAATGTAAATGGCCATGGCAGGGAAATTTCCTTTCCTCGACGCTATCGGAGTCCCCGTGACGCGATCACGGGAAGCCGATGGTTGCCATGGTAGCACAGGGTTATGTCATGACTCATGACTCACATCCTGTTACAGCCGGCTGGTTGTAACAGGACAGCAGCATTTCAGCTGATCAGAGCTCTGCCGCTCTGATCAGCAGAAATGAACAAGCGATCAGACAGCTAATCCTTACCCCGAGGGGGACTATTAAAATAAAAAAAATTTAAAAAAAAGTTTTAAAGAATTAAAAAAACCAACTAAAAATTTAAATCACTCCCCATTCGCCCCACTAAAAATAAGAGGGTTAAAAAAAAGGGAATTTTGTTTACTTACCGTAAATTCCTTTTCTTCTAGCTCCTATTGGGAGACCCAGACAATTGGGTGTATAGCTTCTGCCTCCGGAGGCCACACAAAGTATTACACTTTTAAAAAAGTGTAACCCCTCCCCTCTGCCTATACACCCTCCCGTGGATCACGGGCTCCTCAGTTTTGGTGCAAAAGCAGGAAGGAGAAAACTTATAAATTGGTCTAGGGTAAATTCAATCCGAAGGATGTTCGGAGAACTGAAGACCATGAACCATAAGAACAAATCAACATCAACAACATGTGTACACAAAAGAACAACCAGCCCGAAGGGCACAGGGGCGGGTGCTGGGTCTCCCAATAGGAGCTAGAAGAAAAGGAATTTACGGTAAGTAAACAAAATTCCCTTTTTCTTTGTCGCTCCATTGGGAGACCCAGACAATTGGGACGTCCAAGAGTAGTCCCTGGGTGGGTAAAAGAATACCTCAATAAAAGGAGCCGAAAACGGTCCCCTCTTACAGGTAGGCAACCGCCGCCTGGAGGACTCTCCTACCTAGACTGGCGTCTGCCGAAGCATAGGCATGCACTTGATAGTGCTTCGTGAAAGTGTGCAGACTAGACCATGTAGCTGCCTGACACACCTGCTGAGCCGTCGCCCGGTGCCGCAAAGCCCAGGACGCTCCTACGGCTCTGGTAGAATGGGCTTTCAACCCTGAAGGAAGTGGAAGCCCAGAAGAACGGTAGGCCTTGAGAATCGGTTCCTTGATCCACCGAGCCAAGGTTGACTTGGAGGCCTAAGAGCCCTTACGCTGGCCAGCGACAAGGACAAAGAGCGCGTCTGAACGGCGCAGGGGCGCCGTGCGAGACACGTAGAACCGGAGTGCTCTCACTAGATCCAAAGAGTGCAAATCCTTTTCACACTGGTGAATTGGATTAGGGAAAAAGGAAGGCAAGGAGATATCCTGATTTAGATGAAAGGGGGATACCACCTTAGGAAGAAATTCCGGGACAGGACGCAGAACCACCTTATCCTGGTGAAAAACCAGGAAGGGGGCTTTGCATGACAGCGCTGCAAGCTCAGACACTCTCCGAAGTGATGTGACCGCCACCAGGAAGGCCACCTTCTGAGAAAGACGGGAAAGAGAAACATCCCGCAGCGGCTCAAAATGCGGCTTTTGAAGAGCCGTCAGAACCCTGTTAAGATCCCAAGGATCCAACGGACGTTTGTAAGGTGGGACCATGTGGCAAACCCCCTGCAGGAACGTGCGGACCTGCGGAAGCCTGGCTAGACGCTTTTGAAAAAAAAACACGGAGAGCGCCGACACTTGGCCCTTGAGAGAGCCGAGGGACAAACCCTTGTCCATTCCAGATTGTCGGAATGAAAGAAATGTGGGTAAAGCAAACGGCCATGGAGACAAACCGTTATCAGAGCACCAGGATAAGAAAAGTTGCCAAGACCTGTAATAGATTTTGGCGGACGTTGGCTTCCTGGCTTGTCTCATGGTGGCAATGACATCCTGAGATAACCCTGAAGACGCTAGGAGCCAGGACTCAATGGCCACACAGTCAGGTTGAGGGCCACAGAATTCAGATGGAAAAACGGCCCTTGTGACAGCAAGTCTGGACGGTCTGGAAGCGCCCACGGTTGACCCACCGTGAGATGCCACAGATCCGGATACCACGACCGCCTCGGCCAGTCTGGAGCGACGAGAATGGCGCGACGGCAGTCGGACCGGATCTTGTGTAGTACTCTGGGCAGCATTGCCAGAGGGGGAAACACATATGGCAGTCGAAACTGCGACAAATCCTGGACCAGAGCGTCCGCTGCCAGAGCTCTGTGATCCTGAGACCGTGCCATGAAGGCCGGGACCTTGTTGTTGTGTCTCGATGCCATGAGATCGACGTCCGGCATTCCCCAGCGGCGACAGATCTCTCGAAACACGTCTGGGTGAAGAGACCATTCCCCCGCGTCCATGCCCTGACGACTGAGAAAATCTGCTTCCCAGTTTTCCACGCCCGGGATGTGAACTGCGGAGATGGTGGAGCCTGTGACTTCCACCCACTGCAGAATCCGCTCGACTTCCTGGAAGGCTTGACGACTGCGAGTGCCGCCTTGGTGGTTGATGTAGGCGACGGCAGTGGCGTTATCCGACTGGATTCGGATCTGCCTGCCCTCCAGCCACCGATGGAAAGCCAATAGGGCTAGATATACTGCCCTTATCTCCAGAATATTGATATGAAGGGACGATTCTATTGGAGTCCAGGTTCCTTGAGCCCTGTGGTGGAGAAAAACCACTCCCCAACCTGACAGGCTCGCGTCCGTGGTGACCACGGCCCAGGTTGGGGGGAGGAAGGATTTTCCCCGAGACAGAGATGTGGGTAGGAGCCACCACTGAAGTGATGTTTTGGTTGCAAGTGAAAGAGAGATGTTCTTGTCGAGGGAAGACGAACTCTTGTCCCATTTGCGAAGAATGTCCCATTGGAGTGGCCGTAGATGGAATTGCGCGAACGGCACTGCCTCCATAGGAGCAACCATCTTCCCCAGGAAGTGCATGAGGCGCCTTAAGGGGTGTGACTGACTCCGAAGAAGTGACTGCACCCCCGCCTGCAGAGAAAGCTGTTTGTCCCGCGGTAGCTTGACTAACGCTGGAAGGGTATGAAACTCCATCCCGAGGTAAGTCAGTGATTGGGTCGGCGTCAACTTGGATTTCGGGAAATTGATGATCCACCCGAACTGCTGGAGAGTCGCCAGAGTGACGGTAAGACTTCGTTGACACGCCACCCGAGAAGGGGCCCTGACTAGGAGATCGTTCAAGTATGGGATTACCGAGTGGCCCTGAGAGTGCAGGACCGCCACGACGGATGCCATGACTTTGGTGAAGACCCGTGGGGCTGTCGCCAGGCCGAAGGGCAATGCGACGAACTGAAGGTGTTCGTCCCCGATGGCGAAACGCAGGAAACGTTGGTGTTCGGGTGCGATCGGCACATGGAGATAAGCATCCTTGATGTCGATCGATGCTAGGAAGTCTCCTTGTGACATCGAGGCGATGACCGAGCGGAGAGATTCCATCCGAAACCGTCTGGTTCTCACATGTCTGTTGAGCAGCTTGAGGTCCAGAACGGGACGGAAAGACCCGTCCTTTTTTGGCACCACGAACAAGTTGGAGTAAAATCCGCGACCACGTTCCTGAAGGGGAACGGGAATCACAACTCCTTCTATCTTTAGAGCGTCCACTGCCTGAAACAGTGCGTCTGCCTGTGCGGGGGGTGGGGAGGTTCTGAAAAAACGAGCCGTAGGTCGAGAGCTGAACTCTATCCTGTAACCATGAGACAGAATGTCTCTCACCCATCGGTCTTGAACGTGTGGCCACCAGGCGTCGCCAAAGCGGGAGAGCCTGCCACCGACCGAGGATGTGGCTAGATGAGGCCGAGAGTCATGAGGAGGCCGTCTTGGAGGCAGTGCCTCCTGCGGCCTTTTGGGGGCGTGACTTGGACCGCCACCCATAGGAGTTCCTCTGGCCTTTCTCCGGCCGGTTGGACGAAGAGGATTGGGGTTTGACGGAGGGACGAAAGGACCGAAACCTCGATTGGATTTTTCTCTGCTGAGGTCTCTTAGGTTTGGACTGGGGTAAGGAGGAGTCCTTTCCCGAGGATTCCTTAATAATCTCATCCAACCGTTCGCCAAACAAACGTTCGCCAGAAAAAGGCAAACCAGTTAAGAACCTTTTGGAAGCAGAGTCTGCTTTCCATTCGCGCAGCCACATGGCCCTGCGGACTGCCACGGAGTTAGCGGATGCTACAGCCGTACGGCTAGCAGAGTCCAGGACGGCGTTCATGGCTTAGGACGAAAATGCTGATGCCTGAGAGGTCAAGGAAGACACATGCGGAGCAGAATTCCGCGTGACAGCATTAATCTCAGTCAGACATGCCGAGATTTCTTGGAGAGCCCACACAGCCGCAAAGGCCGGGGCAAAAGACGCGCCCGTGGCCTCATAAATAGACTTCACCAAGAGCTCTATCTGTCTGTCAGTGGCATCCTTCAGGGATGAGCCATCGGCAACAGACACAACGGACCTAGCAGCCAATCTAGAGACTGGCGGATCCACCTTGGGTGAGTGCGCCCAGCCCTTAACGACCTAAGGTGAAAAGGGATAACGCGTGTCAGAGTGCCTTTTAGCAAAACGCTTTTCCGGGACCGCTCTGGGCTTCTGGACAGCGTCCCTGAAGTTAGAGTGATCAAAGAACGTATTGCGCGTACGTTTGGGGAATCGAAATTGGTGTTTCTCCTGCTGAGAAACCGACTCCTCTACCGTTGGAGGCGGGGGAGAGAGATCCAACACCTGGTTGATGGACGAAATAAGATCATTTACTAAGGCGTCCCCCTCAGGGGTATCAAGGTTGAGGGCGAAGTCAGGGTCAGAGCCCTGAGCTCCCACGTCCGCCTCGTCATCCTGAGAGTCCTCCAGCTGAGATCCAGAGCAGCGTGAGGAAGCCGGGGAAGAGTCCCAGCGAGGCCGCTTAGCCGGTCTGGGACTGCGATCCAGGCAGGAGTCCTCCGCCTGGGACCTAGGGGCTATCCTGGGAGCGCGCTGCGGCGCGGACCGAGAAGGCCCTGGAGGAGACAAACTAACAGGGGCCGGGGCCTGTGAAGAGCCCGGTATGGATTGCAAAGCCTCAAGGAGCTTAGATGACCATTTGTCCATAAACTGTGCAATGGATTGAGAAAGTGACAGAGAGTTTCTCAGCGAAAGAGGCCAATGACGGTGACTCTGTCCCTGCAGCCTGCTCAGGAGGAGCAGGGGGATCTACATGAGCCGAGGGGCCCACAAGTGCCCCGGGCTCCGGCTGAGCAAGCGTGGCAGGAGTCGAGCATTGATCACAGTGAGGGTAGGTGGATCCCGCAGGCAACATAGCCCCACAAGAGGTACAGGCTGCGAAAAAAACCTGTGTCTTAAGGGCTTTGCTCCTTGTGGACGACATGCTGCAAGCAATAAGTGTCCCTTAGGAGAGCGACCACTGAGGGTATATGGGAAAGGGTTAAACAGCCGTTCCGAATATATATAATATATGTAGATATATATATCACGGCACCCTAGGGGAACCAGCACCGGGTGACCGGTGTGGCTTACCAACCGCTGGTGTCCTCCAGATTCCCTGTCGTGGGTCCCCCAGAGCTGTAGAGATGTGCAGCTGCAGCATACACCGGCAGAATGCCAAACATGGCCGCCGGAGCTCTCAAGGAGGGAGTGGAGCCATGGGCGGCGCCAGCAAAAGGCGGGAATCTGGAGGCCCCATAGTGGTCCATAAGAGGGGAGGGGAGGCATGCAACGATGCTCCAGCCCTCTGTCGGTAATACCGCCCTTCCCCCTGACAAGCAGGCCCGGGGGCGGGATTTTTCGCGACTAGGCCGCGATGAAGCCGGGGACTAAATTTAAGGCCATGCCCGACAAGCAGGCACGGCCGGCGCGGAAGTCCGATGAAAAAACAACGGACGGCGCTACTGGGGAGAGAGGCGACCTCTCTCCCCGTACCGTCCCCCCATGGGGACACAGAGTACCATGAAGGTGCAGGGCCCGGTCCCTGGGGATGAAAACGCTCCGGTCCAGCAGGTTCCACCAGGGGCTGCGGATGGAGCACGGTCTCAGCAGGTGAATGACCGATGAAGCTCCCACTTCTCCCAGAGCCGCATAAGGGATGGTGAAGGAGACGGCATGTAGCTCCAGCCTTTGTACCCGCAATGGGTACCTCAACCTTAACAACACCGCCGACATAGTAGGGTGAGAAGGGAGCATGCCGGGGACCCCATAGGGGACTTCTTTTCTTCTGTCATACTATGTATGATAACTCTTTTTTTTTTTTTTTTCCATGAGTGGATGTGTGCCTCCTTCCACACAAAGCATAAAACTGAGGAGCCCGTGATCCACGGGAGGGTGTATAGGCAGAGGGGAGGGGTTACACTTTTTTAAAAGTGTAATACTTTGTGTGGCCTCCGGAGGCAGAAGCTATACACCCAATTGTCTGGGTCTCCCAATGGAGCGACAAAGAAATAATAAATATACACTCATTTGGTATCACAGAGTTCAGAAATGCCCAGTCTATCAAAATCTAAAACGAATTAATATGACCGGTAGACGTCGTAGCCGTAAAAAAAAATTCCAACCGGCAAAGTTAAGTTTTTTGGTCTTCACAAATTGCAAAATGCAAACAAATAAGCCATCAGTGAGCCCCATATCCCGAAAAATGAGAACACTACAAGTTGCAGAAAATGGCGCTGAAAGTGCTCCAATTTTTTGGACAAACCTTTTTTTAACCCCTTAGATAAAAGTAAACCTAAACATGTTTGGTATCAACGAACTCATACCAACCTGAAGTATCACACCCACCCATCAGTTTTACCATACAGTGAACACGGTGAATAAAGTACCCCATAAACCATTGTCCAATCACACTTTTTTGTAATTTTTCCACACGTGGAAATTTTGTGCTGTTTTCCAGTACCATATATGGTAAAACTCATGGTTTCACTTAAAAGACCAATACGTCCTGCAAAAAACAAGCCCTCTTATGGCAAGATTGACGAGAAAAATAAAAAAGTTACGACTCTCGGAAAAAGGGGAGCAAAAAACAAAAACGGAAAAATCGTCCAGTGGTTAGGGGGTTAAAGGTGGGAGTCCGTGAGCACATCAGGGACATTGAGAAAACAAAGACTCTGCATGAGGCGGAACACCTAAAAACCCTACCAAAACATTTCCAATTGTACCATAAATCTGACTCAAGCAAATTAAAGAAGTTGTCCGACATTAGCTTACCAAAAAAATTTGAGTTTATCTGTGCTGTATTGTCATATAAAACACCCCTACATTGTTATTTTTTGTTTTCTAACTTTTGTTCCAGTTGAATTATCCCTTTATTCTCTGCAGTTCTTTGTTTACATTTTGCTCTAGCAAACTGACCACTTCCTGTGCAAAACCTCAGTTAGAGCTGGCACCGCCCGGCCTCACTGTCCAGCCCCGTCCAATGCCCGCCCCCTGCACACACATTCCCTGTCAGTATTCTACCCCAGCACCTGATCTGTTCTCACTCTAGCAATGAAAATAACAGCCCCACATCGGGCTCTGTGCCACACACACACACACACACACACACACACATCGGGCTCTGCGCCACACATATCAGGCTCTGCAACCCTCCCCCACACACACACACACACGGCGCTCTGTACCGACCTCCCCCTCACCATCGTTCTGTACCAACCCCTACCCCCATAGGGAAAACATGTAGGCTACATTCACATGACCGTTCCGTTTTTGCGGTCCGAAAAAAATGCCCAATTTTTTCACGAATACATCCGTGTGTCATCCGTGTGCCTTCCGTTTTTTTTTTGCGTACCGCAAAAAACGGAAGCAGCAAGAAAGATAAATAGAAGAGTAGATATAGAGATGAATAGATAGATATAGAGACAGAGAGATAGAGGGATGAATGAATGAACAGAGGGATAGATAGATAGATAGATAGATAGATAGATAGATAGATAGATAGATGAGAAAGACATATAATGTCCTACCCCCCCTGCATATTCTAAGCTGGCACCCTTTAGTAACTTTCATGTGGCACTAATGTGTGCTTAGCCTTGTATTTATCCAAAAAATAAATCAAAAATAATTAAAAAAAAAACAAACGACAATGGGTCCCCCATACTTTTGTAGCCAGCTAGGGTAAAGCAGATGGCTGCAGCCTGCAAACCACAGCTGGCAGCTTCAGCTTGGCTGGTAATCTAAAACAGAGGGCACCCCACGCTGTTATTTTAAATTAAATAAATAATTTAAAACAAAAAACATGGGGTCCCCCCAAATTGGATCACCAGCCAAGGTAAAGCAGACAGCTGTGGTCTAGTATTCTCAGACTAGGGAGGCCCACTGTTATTGGACACTCCCCAGCCTAAAAATAGCAGGCCACAGCCGCCCCAGAAGTGGCACATCCATTAGATGTGCCAATCCTGGTGCTTCGCCCCAACTTATCCCGTGCCCTGGTGCGGTGGAAAACGAGGTAATATAAGGGGTTGATGCCAAATGTGTAATGTCACCTGGCATCAAGCCCTGGGATTAGTGATGTCACGCGTCTATCAGATATCCGACATCACAAACCCAGTCAGTAATAAAAAAAAATAGACAACAAAAAAAAAAGTTTTATCTGAAAAAACACTCCTCAAAACATTCCCTCATTCACCAATTTATTCAAAAGAAAAACAAATCCAGGTCCAGCATAATCCAATAAGGGGGTCCCATGACAATCCATACCATAGTCAATGTCCCAGTCAATGAAGAACAGAATGTTCCTCATTGGCTGGGAGAGTAATGCAGTGACCTGAGCTAACATCAATAGCCCAGGTCACTGCAGGGGATGCCGAGCGCTGCTGTCAGGAGGTTAAATGAAATCATTACCTGCGGTGACGATCTTCGCTTCACTCCTGTCAGCGCTGTCCCTGACTTCTATGCCCGCCGCGTTCTCAGCAGTATCGCCCGAGACGTCACCGCTAGTGACGTGAGAACGCAGCGGCATAGAAGGCAGTGACAGCGCTGACAGGAGTGAAGCGAAGATTGTCACAGCAGGCAATGATGTCATCTAACATCCTGATGGCAGCGCTCGTTATCCCCGCGGCTGCCTGCGCTGCAATGTGAGAGGCTGCTGAGCCTGCAATGAAGGCAGCCGCGGGGCTGGAGCGGGACACAGACTGCACGGGCACACCTGCTATCCTGAGCAGGGGGCCTGGTGCTGGCGTTGACACCGTGGGCGGGGAGAGTACTGGGTGCGGAGGAATGTGTAGGAGGGTGCAGGGAAGAGGTGCGGGGACCCCACGCACTGTACTCGCCCAGCAGGGCGGCAACATGCTGTTCTAGATTTGCATGTCAACATGGTCCTGCCCATGTTGACATGAAATGACTGGAAGCAGCAAAATTGCGGCAGGAGCGATCACATGACCGCTCTGAGCCGGGGAAAAAAGGCTGACAGCAGGGCAGGTAAGTGATCACCAGCTACTTACCTGCCCCAATGTAGCCCAATAGGGTAATAATGAAGAAAAGTCAAAATAAGCCGGATAACCCCTTTAATTATAAAGGCCATAGATCAGAGGTTAGATGTGGTAACCTATTTAAGGCCCTTGCGCAACTTGAGTTATTGGATTTATAGATTGGACACAAGGACTACTATTGGGCTCAATGAGAGCTTTGACTGCTTTCTTTAATTGGGTATTTTTATGTGGTGTGAGAATGGGACTGTTTGTGTTAAATTATTTTTTAATTGTTTCTTTTTATCCATAATTTAGAGATCTGTATATGCTAAAATACCTGTGGTGGTCTGCAAATTTTGAGGTACTTCACGCGACCCGCTCAGTGACTTAGATGTTGACTTTGATTGGGTCTTTTCCCTGAATGAAGTGCCTATGAGAAAATAAGAAAAACGATTATTACCTAAGAAAAGTGGAGAAAAACATTGTACAACAATTTAATTATAGTTAGGATACAACTAATATTTAATACATTTACTCAATAATTTAGTTTTTTGCATTTCTTGATTTTGTTTGCCTTATGGCATGTCATTTTTAATTTTGCATATAATATTTCTGTTTACACAACTACATAAACACTATGCACTTTTTTTGTTTGTCTATTGATTAGTGATGGACAGACCCGAACTGTAAAATTTAGAATCCGAGAGGTTTTAAAAATACCCGAGTACCGGACCCGGGCCTGGAATTCTCAGGGAACTCCGGATAATGATCCGGAACCTTTGGAAATAAAAAATAAAAAAAGGAAAAATAAAGAAAATAAGAATAAAGCAGGCGCGTTATAACAATAGCAGCCCACAGCCACTCAGGATTGTCACATCCATTAGATGTGACAATCCTGGCACTTTACCCGATTCTTCCCGAATCCCCTGGTGCGGTGGCAATCAGGCTAATAAGGGGTTAATAACAGCTCACATCTGCCACTAAGCCCTAGATTAGCAATGGCAGGGTCTATGAAAACCCTACCCCCATTACTAATCTGTAAGTGAAAAGAAATAAACACAAACACAAAATAAGATAAAAACAACACCCTCTTTCACTCCTTTATTAACCCCAAAAACACCCAGGTCTGATGTAATCCACACGAGGTCCCATAACGATTCCAGCTCTGCTACATCTGAAGTGACAGCGCGTGGGCATAGAATATGACCACCCGCTGTGATCTTAAGGCAGAGAATGAGTCGCAGCGATGTGTGGTGACGTAAATTAGATTATTTGCGGTCACAGCTGGAGCTGCCCATTGTCATCCACCTAGATCGCAGGTAACCTGACCTCAGGTGACCTCATTGAACTGAGTGACCACTACTATCCATAAAAGTGGCATAATACTTTGGCAAAATTACTCCCAGAAATAAAATGTGAGTCAGAAATACATTCAGGCATCTTCCGCATGCTGTTGCCATTCAGTTTCAACAAATTTCCATCAATTGCAATATTTTTACAGCCCTCGCAGGCCTATTTCCAAGGTCCTCTAGAAAATTATTCGAGTTTCCCATTGACTTGGATTGGGTTCGTTATTCAGTATGAATACACAAATGTAGAAATTATTGGATTTGAACAATCCGAACCCGAATATTTTAGCATTCGCCCATATCTAGTCATCACTAATGATAATTTTAAGGATGTCTAAAACTGATCAACTGGGAAAAGGTTGTTGCATCACTCGTAAATCAAATGCCATGTCCTTCTTCAATTTGTCCAATTATTAATACCAGGTTTTGGTTAAAATGAGGCTACCATTTCAAGGTTCATTTTTCATCAAGGAGAAACTACGCTGAAAATCTATCTTTTGAATCATGTGCATTGAATATTTTTTTGGTATGGTATCAGAGGACTCAGAAGGAAAAATGTATGTAACAAAATTAAAACATTGTCGTCCATTTGGCTTATCCAAAATCTATTAATTTTACACTAGGTGGTAAGATAGATGACATCTTTATTATCTGGAGAAGTACCGGTCCTGAACTGCAGAGCTTCATGACTTGGTTGAACAATAACCCATATAACATCAAACTAACCTATAAGACAGATCGGGAGGCAATTGATTTTCTGGACTATAATATAAAAATGGGGTACCAGACAGAAAAGGGTTCTCCACGGGTACAATTATTATCAACAAGTAAGAGGGAAGAATCTTTTGCCTCACAGATACATTTCATCTCCAAGTTAACAGTCAGAGGGGGGCGATCAGGCAGATCTTGAACAAACACTGGTCGTTACTGAAGACCGACCAGAGTTTGAACGACGTTTTACTCATCGCCCACTCTTACCTGTTAGAAGGGGGAAAAGCCTAAAGGATATGCTGGTGAAGAACCATTACGTACCTAGGGTGGTATCTCGCTTTGAGAAAGGGAGTCCCAAATTTGGTTGTTTTCCTTTTGTCTGCCCAGAGATGTTGTCAGCTTGGGATGGACCTAAAGAGTATAAAATAAAAAGTTACAACTCATGCAGTAAAAGTCACGTTATCTATTATGCAGTATGTGGCTGTAGCCTAATTTATATTGGGTTAACATCAAGGGAACAACGCGTCCGCACGAGGGAACATGTTAGGGACATAATTGCGGTGTGTGATGTTGTGGATCTTGATTCCCTGAGGATGATCCAGAGACATTTCAAGCTGCGCCATGACTGTGGTCCGACTTTGTGGTATCGCAAGGTCCATTTAGAATCTAGGGGTATATATATATACACACATATTACTATAAGAATTTTGTCTCTGCATGATATAGGGACATTAGAAAATCTTTTAAGGACTATACATGGTCATATTCTTTAGGCTAAAGCTGGTGTCACACTAAACGACAGCAACAACGACGTCGCTGTTACGTCACCATTTTCGGTGACGTAACAGCGACCTTGTAAGTCGCTGTTATGATCGCTGCTTAGCTGTCAAACACAGCAGAAGCAGCGATCATAAGGTCGCTGTGCTACATGTTCAGAGAGCAGGGAGCCGCGCTTAGCGCTGGCTCCTTGCTCTCCTGCAGCACACATCGGGTTAATTAACCCGATGTGTGCTGCAGCTACATGTCACAGTTCAGAGAGCAGGGAGCCGCGCTTAGCGCTGGCTCCTTGCTCTCCTGCAGCACACATCGGGTTAATTAACCCGATGTGTGCTGCAGCTACATGTCACAGTGCAGAGAGCAGGGAGCCGCGCGCACTGCTTAGCGCTGGCTCCTTGCTCTCCTTGCTACAGTATACATCGGGTTAATTACCCGATGCGTACTGCAGCCACATGTCACAGTGCAGGAGCCGGCACTGGCAGCAAGAGCGGAGGCTGGTAACCAGCGTAAACATCGGGTAACCAGGGAAAGGTCTTCCCTTGGTTACCCGATGTTTACGCTGGTTACAGCTTACCGCAGCTGCCAGTGCCGGCTCCTGATCGCTTCATTTCGTCGCTCTCTCGCTGTCACACACAGCGATGTGTGTGTCACAGCGGGAGAGTGACGACCAAAAAATGAAGCTGGACATTCAGCAACGACCGGCGACCTCACAGCAGGGGCCAGGTCGTTGCTGGATGTCACACACAGCGACAGCGACGTCGCTGCAACGTCACAGAAAATGGTGACGTAGCAGCGACGTCGTTGTCGTCGTCGTTATGTGTGACACCAGCTTAAGGCTGATTCTCCTTATGTTTGGATGATTTTCTTACCACCCTGGTCGTGCCCTTTCACTTGCCAGTAGTAGATATGGTCTCGTTGGGTGCGCATGTGCGGGGCTGCCTCAGCATGAGTCCCCGCCAAGGGAGCTTCCTTAGAAGGATGCATGGGTTAACTGACGTTAGTGGAAGTATTCTTCCGATCCACGCTTCCCCTGGAATGACTGGATGAGGCGGACTCTATGTGCGGCGTCCCACCCCCTGCATGCGCCCAAACAGCGACGATCTCGCCCAAGACACCACATAATAAAACATGCACATTACACTTTCCTCAAGCGAGTAAGCCAGGTGAGAAACGCGTGTCAGGGCTACTCAAAACATCCAGTTATAAGTGCACTTTATAGGTGAGTCCGGATCACGATGATTCATGGCTGTTAGCTCTATCGGTAATAGTAATGGTAGCCTTTGAGGCTTAGGCTGCGTTACATGGGTGATATTAGATTTTTGTGTTGTTATAGCGCCACCAGGTGGCCATCTGTATTAGTACATGCAGTGGTACCTGCAATGTATTTCAATGACCCCGATCCTGCTGTACCGGAAGTCGCCGGATCCTGATAGACAGAATCCTGTTTTTTGTACTGAGCATGCCCAGAAAGCAGCTTGGCATGGTCAATACAGAAATCTCCCTCTCTCTCAGACAGAAGACCAGGATCGTGAAGGGGTGAGAGGGAGTAATAAAGATGGAGTCCCTAAGTGTGTCTGTGTATTTATTTCTAATAAAGTATTTTTTCTGTGTGATGTCTTTTTTTTAACCCTTTATTGGAGATTCTTAATGGCCGGGTCAAACTTGGCCTGACATTAGCAATCTCAGGCTTTATACCAGCAGGTAAAACAAAGCTGGTATTAACCCCTTATTACCCAACGTGCCACCCGGCACCAGGGCCGCTTGGAGAGATGTTGGACACAACGCCAGAAGATAGCGCTTTTAAGAAAGCGCCATATTCTGTGGCGACTGTTGACTGCAATTCGCAGCAGGGGGGGGGCCAAGAAAGCTTGGGCCACCCTGCACTGCGTATTCCCATCCCCAGCTGCCTAGTTGTACCTGGCTCGTCAGAAAAATTGGCCGAAGCCCATGTCGTTTTTTGTTTTTTTTAATTATTTCATGAAATTCATGAAATACTTAAAAAAGGGCTTCCCTGTATTTTTGGTTCCCAACCGGGTACAAATAGGCAGCTGGGGGTTGGGGGCAGCGCGTACCTGCTTGCTGTACCTGGCTAGCATACAAAAACAGGGTGAAGATGTCTTTTTTTTTTAGTTTTTGGGCAAAAAACGTTAAAAAAGGGCTTCCCTGGATTTTCCATTGCCAGTGAAGGTCATATAAGCAGTGGGGGTTAGCAGCCAGTAGCTGCTTGGGTTACCTTAGCAATAGAAAATGCAGCGGCAGTCCACACATTTTATTTTTTTACTCCCTAACCCTAGAGTTAGGGTTATGTGTTTGGGGTTTTTGTTTATTTTTTAATGAATTTAAAACAAAAAAATACTCATGGGCTACCGAGAACCCGAGCATTTTAGTGCTCACTCATTCCTACTTCTAACCATACAGCCAGCAGATCAACTAATCTGATCAGCTGACTCCAGTGTTGGCCGATTACTTGTTCTGGGTCCCCCTGCATCTATCGCAGCGTGTGCTGCCTGTGAGGTCAGCTGAATTCGGCCGACACTGGAGTCAGCTGATCTGAACTCTGTTGAACTCCAGCCCGAACACTCTGCGATGGATGCAGGGGGACACAGAAAGTAATCGGCCAACACTGGAGTCAGCTGATCTGAACTCAGCTGAACTCATGACCACACAACCCGAACATGGTCACACGTGATCGGCAGCAGGCAGTGATTGCTGTTAACCTGCATCCATCACAGCGTGTGCGGGATGTGAGATCAGGAGTTCAGCTTATTCCCGTTCAGCTGACTACAGTGCCAGCCGATATATTCTGTGTTCCCCTTCATCCATCACAAGTAGAAGTAGAAGCATACAATAAAATAACAATTGCGGTTGCATGCGTTGCACATTCAATCCACAGGATCCGGTCATATGCGGTTTGCATCCTGTCAAATGTGAAAGTAGCCTTACAGCTGGAGCAGGAAGAAGAAAGATAAGATGGCAGACTTACTTTGGGAGCTTACAGGAAGAAATCGCACAGACCAATTTTTGGGGCTCCACTCAAGGGGATCTGGGGCTGAGAAAAAAAGGAGACTGTCAGCTGATGATGAAATAGCTAGAAAAGTTATTGATCATTATCTCAAACCCATTGCCTCCTCTTTCTAGTCCGGCATTTCCTCTCTGCGGCGATCGCCATCCTCCTTCTTCTGAGGCCCATGTGCATGACGCGTCCTACATCATGCTCACTAGCTGGCATTGAGGTCCTGCGCAGGCGCACTTTGATCTGCCCTGCTCAAAGCAGATCCATGTATTGTAGTGCATATGCGTAAGAGATCTTTAACCCCTTAACAATCTGGTGGCTAAAATGATAGCACAGGGTCATGTGATGACTCCTGTAGCTCATATGACTCAGGTCCTGTAAGAAAAAGCCAAATACTGGCTGTTACAAGAGATGATAATTTCTCCCAGTCTAAATTGTGCTGCTCTGATTGGGATAAATAAATGAGTGATCAGACAGCTGATCCTAATAGCCCCCTAGGGGTACTAGTCAAATTTAAAAAAAAATTAAGAAAAAGTTTTGAAAAAGTAAAAAAAAAGTAAAAACACCTAAAAGTTCAAATCATCCCTCTTTTGCCCCACTGAAAAATAAAGGGTTAAAAAAAAATATATTCACACATTTGGTATCGCTGTCTTTAGCCCGGATATATATCAAAATATAAAATCATTTGTTCTGTTTGGTAAACGGCGTAGCAGCAAAAAAATTCCAAATGCCAAAATTACGCTTTTTGGTTGCCACAAATTTTAAGCAAAATGCAATAACAGGCAATGAAAACATAGCATCTGCGCAAAAATGATACTGTTAAAAACGTCAGCTCGAGATACAAAAAAAAGCCATCACTGAGCCATAGATTTAAAAAAATGAGAACGCTATGGGTCTCAGAAAATGGCGCAAAACGTCCGTCACTTTTTTCGGACAAACTTCTGATTATTTTTTTAACCCCTTAGATTAAAGTAAACCTATTCATGTTTGGTGTCTACAAACTTGCAGTAACCTCAGGCATCACAGCAGCACATCAGGTTTACCATATAGTGAACACAGTGAATAAAATCTCTCAAAAACAATAGAGCAATAACACTTTTTTTTGCAATTTCTCCACATTTGGAATTTTTTTTACCATTTTACAGTACACTGCATGGTAAAACTCACAGTTTCATTTAAAATTACAGCTCATTCTGCAAAAAATGAGCCCTCACATGACCATATTGACTGAAAAATAAAAAAGTTACGTCTGTCAGAAGAATGGCAAACCCCCACAAATACCGGAAAGTGTAAAGTCGGCCGGTCGTGAAGGGGTTAACCTTTCCTCACGCCTGCACATTACAGTACTTTGATCAGCAGGGCAGATGAATGCGCCTGCGCAGGACCGCAATGTCGGCTCGTGTGGATGACGTAGACACATCATCCACACCGGACTGGGAAGAAGGAGGCCGAAGATCGCAGCAGAGAGGATGCGTCAGACCTAAAAGAGGAGGCACCGCACTGGAGAGCTGCGACACCCATTGGACTGGACCCACCCTAGGTGAGTATTATAAAAGTACTTTTTCCGTTTTACAGAGCAGCCTAGGCTCTTATATACAGTATTTTGGAATGCTGTATATAAGAACTCAGTGGTATTGGACACAGCTTGTAGTTCCCAAATCTGGTGACAGATTCCCATTAAAAAATCGGAAGGAACACAAACTTACACAATAAATCACCAACATATTTGTGCTTCTAAGGGCGTGATTTATTACGCCCAGTATCCATGCCAGAAAATCTACATAGGAATGACCACAAGGGACTTAACCTCTTACAGACATTGGACGTACTGGGTACATCGTAGATAATGGCGGTGTAATCATCGTCGGCTGCTGCAGTAAACCGGCACCGATTTCCGCACATATATGCTGATCTGAACAGCAGACATGTGTAGCTTACAAGCAAGGGTGGATCCACGATTCACCCATGCCTTTTAATCCCTTAGACCGCGCTGTCAAATACTGACAGCGCAATGTAATTGTCCATGGCAGGGAAATTTCCTTTCCTCGACGCCATCGGAGTCCCCGTGACGCGATCACGGGAAGCCGATGGTTGCCATGGTAGCACAGGGTTATGTCATGACTCATGTCGCTATCATGACTCACATCCTGTTACAGCCGGCTGGTTGTAACAGGGCAGCAGCATTTCAGCTGGTCAGAGCTCTGCCGCTCTGATCAGCAGAAATGAACAAGCGATCAGACAGCTAATCCTTACCCCTAGGGGGACTATTAAAATAAAAAAAGTTTAAAAAAAAGTTTTAAAGAATTAAAAAAAACAACTAAAAATTTAAATCACTCCCCATTCGCCCCACTAAAAATCAAAGGGTTAAAAAAATAATAAATATACACTCATTTGGTATCACAGAGTTCAGAAATGCCCAGTCTATCAAAATCTAAAATGAATTGATATGATCGGTAGACGGCGTAGCCGTAAAAAAAAATTCCAACCGGCAAAGTTAAGTTTTTTGGTCTTCGCAAATTTTGAGCAAAATGCAATTCCAGGGAGTCAAAACGTAGCATCTGCGCAAAAATGGTTCAGCTAAACATGCAAACAAATAAGCCATCAGTGAGCCCCATTTCCCGAAAAATGAGAACACTACAAGTTGCAGAAAATGGCGCTGAAAGTGCTCCAATTTTTTGGACAAACCTTTTTTTAACCCCTTAGATAAAAGTAAACCTAAACATGTTTAGTATCAACGAACTCATACCAACCTGAAGTATCACACCCATCAGTTTTACCATACAGTGAACACGGTGAATAAAGTACCCCATAAACCATTGTCCAATCACACTTTTTTGTAATTTTTCCGCACGTGGAAATTTTTTGCTGTTTTCCAGTACTATATATGTTAAAACTCATTGTTTCACTTAAAAGACCAATACGTCCCGCAAAAAACAAGCCCTCTTATGGCAAGATTGACGGGAAAAATAAAAAAGTTACGACTCTCGGAAAAAGGGGAGCAAAAAACAAAAACAGAAAAATCGTCCACGGGTTAGGGGGTTAAAGGTGTGAGTCCGTGAGCACATCAGGGACATTGAGAAAACAAAGACTCTACATGAGATGGAACACCTAAAAACCCTACCAAAACATTTCCAATTGTACCATAAATCTGACTCAAGCAAATTAATTATAAAGGCCATAGATCTGAGGTTAGAGGTGGTAACCTATTTAAGGCCCTTGCGCAACTTGAGTCACTTTATTTATAGATTGGACACAAGGACTCCTATTGGGCTCAATGAGAGCTTTGGCTGCTTTCTTTAATTGGGTATTTTTATGTGGTGTGAGAATGGGACTGTTTGTGTTAAAATATTTTTCTCTATCGCTTTCATTGGGGGACACAGGACCATGGGTGTATGCTGCTGTGACTAGGAGGCTGACACTAAGTAGACATAAAAAAAGTTAGCTCCTCCCTAGCAGTGCACACCCTGAGCCGGAGGCGGATCTATGCCAGTTTTTTGCTTAGTGTCGTAGAAGGCTGAAGTGGGCCCATATCTCTGTGGGCCAACCTCAGCTTAGGCTATTGCTTTTTTCCGTTTTTTCGTGCTAATACGGCGCCGCTCAGCCTTCTCATCTCTTCTAGGTTTTTTGTCTCTTCTGCAGGGTTGGAGTCCCTGCATCAGAGAGAACCCTCACCTTCTCCTCCCCTCCGGGAACCGTCCCCAGGGTTGTCTGGGGCTCGAGACGCCAGGCCCTATCCCCCTCCTGCCCCATGGTACCACCCCAGGGGCTGCTTGGGGACCGATATTTTTAATTTTTGTAAGGGCACACTCCCCGTCGGCCCCTATGGTACCATCCCAAGGGGTACTTCTGGTGGAGGCGACGAGGGATCTCTGCTCCAGGACCCGATGTCAGGATCGCAGACTGCAGCGCAGGAGCGCTCACAGCACCAGGCCTCCCCCAGCGTTCTTCCTCCTACCCTGGGCCCAGGCAGTGGATCTCTTCATGCAGCGCAGGAGCGCTCTGCATTTTTCCCCAAGCTCCCCAGCGTTTTCCCCCGGTGTCTCCCAGGGGCAGACTGGACTCACCGGCAGGCGCAGCATCACAGATTGGTGCCGTGGATCAGAGCGACGCCGCCAGGACGCAGGTAGGATCTTCTCCGCTAGCAGCGCTGCGCTCCCGGTGGCCGCTCACTAATTTAGCTTCCGGCTTCGGGCCTACATCAGGCCGGTGCGCTCCGCCCCCCTGTTTGCGCGCGCGCGCGTTTTTTCCGGCCACGCCCCCCTCGACTTCTGCCCGGAGACAGCCAGCTCAGTGCTGCAGCACGCCCCCATTCCTCCCAGCGTCCCCTATCATACAGGGAGAGGATCACATCTGCAGCGCAGGAGCGCTCAGCTACAACAGGCCTCCCCAGCGTTCACAGGGGATCGTGGTTACACAGCGCAGGAGCGCTCAGCAGCTTGGCAACTCTCCAGCAGGCAGGATGGGACCGAGCATCTCAGAGACGTCGGCAGAACGCAGGTAGGACTTCTCTGCTCTCAGCGCTGCGCTCCCGGCGGGCCACCCACTAATCTAGTCCCCTGCTTCGGCCTACCTCAGACCATCAGATCTCCGCCTCCCCGTGTTGCGCGCTCGTGTTTTTTTGTCCCAAGCATGACCCCTGCAGGTCCTGCCCGGTCCCTATCCGGGCAGCCCCCTACTGCAAAAAAAAAAAAAAAATGAAGGACGGTTTTTCTTCTTTAGCAAGGCTGTCCCTGCAGTTTCTGAGACCTCCGCGGACCTGGGTGGGAGACAGGACCTGGGTGAGCGCTGCTCCTGCTTAGGAACAGACTATATCTCTTTAATTTTTTTTTGTTTTTTCCCCCTTTTCTCCTGTCTCCCCACTAGCGTCACTAGTGTTTTTTTCCTAAGCACCCTATAGCTTTTTATGCACGCACAGCCGGCTAGGTATAATCCTCCCAATCCAGGCTACGCCCCCCGCTCGGCTTGCGCCCCATGCCACCGCCAGCACCCGAGCTCCGCTGCGCTCCCTTATCCGGAGGGGTAGACCCTCTATCCCAGTCTGTGGACTCTCTCTCAAGGGCGTCTAGGACCATCGCGCAGGCGTTGCAGTCGCTCCCTACACTCGGCCATGCTCCCCCGGTCCAGCTGACTCTGGACAACAGTCGGTCTGATCCAGACCCTACCACTGGATCGCAGAAGGGGACCTGCTGGGCCTCCTCTCAAGCCCTCCCGGAGATTTCCATCACCTCCAGGCCCCGAGTGTTCCTCGTCTCCGAGACCGGCCGACCCTTTTTTCAGGAGAAGAGTCGGATGCAGCCTTGATGCTGATTCCAGATCAGAGGACTGAGGTCAGAGGTAGGGTGGTTAGTCCGGCCAAAGCGGTAAGTCATATGCTAGAGCCCCAGACGGACTCTGTGGCTACCCAGTGCTTGCATGTCTCCTTTAACACAGGTTAAGCGGGCACACAGGCAATTTGGTGACCATCCAGTCGTTGCTGAAATTCTATACAAGCACAGACAACCAGTCAAGATATTCAACAAGGGTAAGTCGTTTGATCTCCTTTTTTCTCCCTTCCTGAGTCTCTCAGGAAGGAATGGACAGGCTCGCCTATGGTCGCCCTGCTGCTTTTTTTCCGGCGGTCATCTTTCAGCTCTCCCGCACGGGCCATCGCTCCGGTTTTTCTTCAGACGACAGACACAGTACTCCTTCTGCCCTCGCCGCCATCTAGCTGGCAGCATCCATGATGTCCGGGTCCGATAACCTCCACAACGGTTTTTCGCGCAGGATCGAGCAATCCGGAATTCACACTTGGCACACAGTTTGCTCTAGCAGGTGAGTACATACTCATCGCATCTCCGTCAGCAGCTTACTGCCCAGTGAAAGCGGCTAGCAGCACGGGGGCCATCTGTCGGGCGATCTGGCTCAGAGACTGGTATGCGGACGCGGTTTCTAGGATATCACTTACAGTCCTCCTCTTTACAGGAGGTCGTTTGTTTGGGGACTGGCTGGATCAGGTCATCGACGAGATCACGGGAGCTTCGGTTCCACACACACAAGAAAACCAGGTCCCCGCAGAGGAACAGGAAGATTCCGTACCTCAATCCATGCCCTTTCTGGCGTTTTCTCAGCCACGCCAGCCATCGACAACGACATCCAGATCACAGCGCTACCCCGCTAGATGACTCTTGGTCGTTGCGCGCGGGCGCAGACCAGGGGGAGGCGCCTGTCTCATCTCAATCACGTCTGGCGGACTTGGATCACGGACCCCTGGGTCGGCGAGTTGCTGGACTCAGGGGACATAATAGTTTTCTCCAGCAAGTCTATCGTCGGACATACAGGTCGCACCAGCACAGATGTTCCTGCGTCTGGCAATAGCAGATGATCATTTTTGGTGATTCTGTACCTGGTCGCCTTGTCGATCAGGGGTTCTTCTTTTTGACGACGGTCTCCTAAGTGTTTAGGTCACCATCGATATCCTGTCCCGACTAGGCTAGCGCATCATTTGGAAGAAGCCCTCTCTGACCCCGGCCAGCAGGATTACCTTTCTAGGCATGGAGTTCGATACCATCCAAGGACGCGTGTCCCTCCAAAGAGACCTCCAGATCCTCCGTCACTCCGAGCGGAGAGTCTTCAGTCGGATGGTGGCGGCAATAGAGGCGGTTCCGTTTGCCGCTTCCACCTTCGTCTCCTTCAGCTGACTTGGCCGAACAGATGGGACAATTCTCTGTTCACCTTGAATCGCAGGATCCATTTGACTCCGGGATACCGCCGCTCGTTTTTATGGTGGACCAGCGGCCCTCATCGGTCCAGTGGAATGTCTTTCATACCAGTACACTGGCAGGCAGTCACCATCGATACCAGTCTTCCGACTGGAGAGCGGTGTTCCGAAGCACACGGCTCACGATCGGTGGTCCTCCCAGGAGAGCCGTCTGCCTATCAATTTTGTTTTAGGGATCAGAGTATTTTCTGCGAGCCCTACAGATTTTTTTCAGCCCTTCATACAAGAATCGCCATCCAGAATCCAGTCGGACATCACCTGGGCGAAACAAGGAGCGTCATGGTGATGACATAGGTGAAGAAGATCGTACAGTGGGCATAGCCTCACCACTCCAGATTTTGTCCACATTCATTTTTCCCCGCCGTGGAGAATTGGGCAGCGGACTATATCAGCAAGGTCTGGTGGCAGGCGAATGATCCCTAAACAGAGAGGCTTTCGAATGGATCTGCCTCAGATGAGATATTCCGAATGTTGACCTGATGGCTTCTCGATTCAACAATCAAGTCACAAGAGTCCTCAAGAAACTCAGAGCAGAGGGCATCCTAGTGGCTCTCATTGCCATGGATTGACCCAGGCAAGCGTTGTTCGCAGAGCTCACGCAGCTCATCAGACACCCCATGGTGGCTTCCAGATCGTCTGAACTTCCTGTCGCAAAGTCCTCTTTTACATCAATATTCAGAGGTTCTCAATTTGACCGCATGGCTGTGGAACCATGGCTACTAGCCCAGGAAGGCGTTATCCCACAGGTGTTACAGACCATGGTCAAAACTCAGAAGCCTCCGTCTTCAAACAAAGGCCTCCTTTCAAGAGGGTGAGGTCAACGTCAACGCATCTCCACTGGATCTGTCACTCCCAGTGTTACTGGCCTTCCTACAGTCAGGCTTACAGGCGGGTCTCTCGCCAGCAACCTTCAAAGGGCAGGTGTCGGCTATATCTCTCTTTTCCAGAGAAATCAGGTGTCGGCTCTATATCTCTTTTCCAAAGAAATCTTGCATCTCGGCCGCAAGTCAGGACGTTCATCCAAGGAGTCGTCCATCTGGCACCGCTAGATCGTTCCCTGCTAGAACCATGGGACCTCCAGCTGGCTCTAGGGTCTCTTCAATTAGCCCCGTTCGATCCTCAATCTCACGCCTATCCGGGAAGGTGCCTTTGTTGGGGACAGTCACTTCAATCAGAAGAAGGTCTGCTCTGTAATCCCTCTCATGCGGGTCACTTTTTCTTGTTTTTTTCACCAAGACGAGATTGTTCGGCACCCGTCTCAGGTTTTTTCCTACCGGATGTAGTATCTGAATGAGGTGATGGTGGCTCCATCCTTCGGTCCAGCCTCCATTCGATTCTTGGAGAGGTCACGGCTTACACCGGATCTAGTGCGAGCTCGGAGGAGTTACGTTTCGAGATCCGCACCCCTCTGCATCTTGGACGGCCTATTCGTCCTGTCTACGGGACCCAGGAGGGGCATGCCGGCGTCCAAGGCTATCACTGCAAGTTAGGTCAGGCCGACCATATCAGAGGCCTACAGGATTAGAGTCAGGTTTTCTCCGAGGAGTGTAAAGGCCTTTCCACCGGTGCAATTGGGGCGTCTAGGACAGTCAGACGCCAGGCGTCAGCCAAGCAAGTCTTCAGAGCCGCCGCGTAGTCAAGCTTTTCTACCTTTTCCAGGTTTTCCAGGATACAGCAAGCGGCTTTGGCACACCTATGATAAGCCGGTTTACGTTTGCACCGAGCATTCTTACAGAGTTTTGGGTATATTTTGAATCTGTATGATTACTCCTGTACCCACCCAGGGACTGCTTTTGGACGTCCCATGGTCCTGTGTCCCCCAATGAAAGCGATAAAGAAGGATTTTTGTGTACCCACCGTAAAATCTCTTTCTCTGAGTCTTCATTGGGGGACACAGCACCCACCCTGTTTGGATATGGGGTTGCTCTTAGTTGCCGGGTGTTACTGGTTCTTTATGGAAACACGTTCTTCTGTACCCAGCTTATTTATGTTTTTTTATATATATATATATATATATATATATATATATATATATATATATATATATAGATATATATATAGATATTTATATACAGTATAGGTTTAGATAAGATACTGTGTGTTTCTTGTTATTACTTTGATTAGTTATGGTTGTTCAGGTTTCTCCTACTACTGCTTGTACACTTAACTGGCATAGATCCGCCTCCGGCTCAGGGTGTACACTGCTAGGGAGGAGCTAACTTTTTTTATGTTTACTTAGTGTCAGCCTCCTAGTCACAGCAGCATACACCCATGGTCCTGTGTCCCCCAATGAAGACTCAGAGAAAGAGATTTGACGGTGAGTACACAAAAATCCTTCTTTTAATAGTTTTTTATCCATAATTTAGAGGTCTGTATATGCTAAAACCATACCCGTGGTGGTCTGCAAATTTTGAGGTACTTCACTCGACCCGCTCAGTGACTTAGATGTTGACTTTGATTGGGTCTTTTCCCTGAATGAAGTGCCTATGAGAAAATAAAAAATAAATAAAGGAAAATTAAATAAAATAAGATTAAAGCAGGCGCGTTATAACAATAGCAGCCCACAGCCACCCAGGATTGTCACATCCATTATATGTGACAATCCTGGCACTTTACCCGGCTCTTCCCGATTGCACTGGTGCGGTGGCAATCAGGCTAATAAGGGGTTAATAACAGCTCACAGCTGCCACTAAGCTCTAGATTAGTAATGGCAGGGTCTATGAAAACCCTACCCCCATTACTAATCTGGAAGTGAAAAGAAATAAACACAAACAAAAAATAAGATAAAAACAATACCCTATTTCACTCCTTTATTAACTCCAAAAACACGCAGGTCTGTGGTAATCCACACGAGGGCCCATGACTATTCCAATTGCCTTTCTACATCGCCATCGGAGGCCCCGTAATGCGATCATGGGAAGCCGATGGTTGCCATGGTAGCACAGGGTTATGTGATGACTCCTGTCGCTATCATGACTCACATCCTGTTACAGCCGGCTGGCTTTAACAGGACAGCAGCATTTCAGCTGTTCAGAGCTCTGCCGCTCTGATCAGCAGAAATGAACAAGCGATCAGACGGCTAATCCTTACCCCTAGAGAGACTATTAAAATAAAAAAAGTAAAAAAAAAGTTTTATAGAATTAAAAAAACAACTAAAAGTTTAAATTATTCTCCATTCGCCCCACTAAAAATCAAAGGGTTAAAAAAATAAAAAATATACACTCATTTGGTATCGCAGAGTTCAGAATTGCCCAGTCTATTAAAATATAAAATGAATCAATTAGATCGGTAGATGGCGTAGCCGTAAAAAAAAATCCAACTGGCAAAGTTACGTTTTTTGGTCTTCGCAAATTTTCAGCAAAATGCAATACCAGGGAGTCAAAACGTAGCATCTGTGCAAAAATGGTACAGCTAAAAATGCAAACAAATAAGCCATCAGTGAGCCCCATATCCCGAAAAAAGAGAATTTTGTTTACTTACCGTAAATTCTTTTTCTTATAGTTCCGTATTGGGAGACCCAGACATTGGGTGTATAGCTTCTGCCTCCGGAGGACACACAAAGTACTACACTAAAAAGTGTAGCTCCTCCCTCTGAGCCTATACACCCCCTGGAGAGCCAGATCTAGCCAGTTTAGTGCAAAAGCTGAAGGAGAATAGCCACCCACAAGTAAAACAGAGCAAGAACCGGAACAACCGGAGACTCTGTCCACGACAACAGCCGGTGATAACACGCGGAACAAGAAACTGCCAACAGGCAACAGAGAGGGTGCTGGGTCTCCCAATACGGAACTATAAGAAAAAGAATTTACGGTAAGTAAACAAAATTCTCTTTTTCTTTATCGTTCCTATGGGAGACCCAGACATTGGGACGTCTCAAAGCAGTCCATGGGTGGGAATAAACAGAAAAAACTGAGAAGTAGGCAGAACCAAACTTCACAAATGGGCGACAGCCGCCTGAAGGATGCGTCTGCCCAAGCTCGCATCTGCCGAAGCATGAGCATGCACTTGGTAGTGCCTTGAAAAGGTATGCAGGCTAGTCCAAGTGGCAGCCTGACAGACTTGCTATGCCGTAGCCTGGTGCCTGAAAGCCCAAGAGGCACCGACAGCTCTGGTCGAGTGTGCATTGATCCCCGGCGGGGGAGGCACCTGAGAACACTATTAGGCATCCGAAATGGTCGACCTAATCCAACGGGCTAAGGTCGGCTTAGAAGCAGAGAGGCCCTTACGCCGACCTGTGGTTAGCACAAAAAGAGAGGTGCACCGCCTAAGAGCAGCGGTGCGTGACACATAGATCCGGAGCGCTCGCACCAGATCCAGAGTATGCAACGCTTTTTCAAAGCGATGAACAGGAGCCGGACAAAAGGAAGGCAGCGTAATGTCCTGGTTAAGGTGGAAAGGAGAGACCACCTTAGGAAGAAAGTCCGGAGTCGGACGGAGAACCACATTATCTTGATGAAAAACCAAAAAAGGTGACTCCGAAGAGAGCGCAGCCAAATCAGAGACTCTCCTGAGGGAAGTTATGGCCACTAGAAAGACCAATTTCTGTGAAAGACGAAACAAAGAAACCTCCCTAAGAGGCTCAAAGGGGGGTTTCTGCAAGGCCGTGAGGACCAAATTGAGGTCCCAGGGATCCAAGGGCCGCCGGTAAGGCGGAATGATGTGACGCGCCCTGCATGAAGGTGCGGACCTGAGCCAGCCGGGCGATACGCCGCTGGAAAAGCACTGACAGAGCCGAGACTTGTCCCTTGAGAGAATTGAGGGACAGTCCTAGCTGCAGACCGGACTGTAGAAAGGACAGAAGGGTCAGCAAGGAAAAAGGCCAAGGAGCATGGCTGGAAGAGCGACACCAGGACAGGAAAATTTTCCAAGTCCTGTGATAGATTTTGGCCGAGGAAGACTTCCGGGCCCGAGTCATAGTGGAAATGACTTCAGGAGGAATGCCAGAAGCCGTCAAGATCCAGGACTCAAGAGCCACGCCGTCAATCTGAGAGCCGCAGAATTCTGGCGGAAAAACGGACCTTGTGAGAGAAGGTCTGGACGGTCCGGAAGATGCCACGGCACCTCCACGGACAGATGGAGCAGGTCTGGGTACCAAGCTCGCCTGGGCCAGTCTGGAGCAATGAGGATGACCCGACGGCCCTCCATTCTGATCTTGCGCAGGACTCTGGGCAAGAGAGCTAGAGGGGGAAACACGTAGGACAGACGAAACTGGGACCAGTCTTGAACCAGTGCATCCGCGGAGAATGCCTGAGGATCGTGGGAGCGAGCCACGTAAACCGGAACCTTGTTGTTGTGACGGGATGCCATTAGGTCCACGTCCGGAGTGCCCCACTTGCGACATATTGACTGAAACACTGCCGGATGCAGGGACCACTCGCCACTGTCCACGGTCTGACGGCTGAGATAATCTGCCTCCCAGTTTTCCACGCCTGGTATGTGGACTGCGGATATGGTGGACTTGGAGTCCTCCGTCCATTGAAGGATACGTTGTACCTCCAACATTGCCAGGCGGCTGCGTGTCCCGCCCTGGTGATTGATGTAGGCAACCGCTGTCGCGTTGTCTGACTGGACTCGGATGTGCTTGCCCGCCAATAGGTGGTGAAAAGCTAGGAGAGCCAGGAGCACGGCTCTGGTTTCCAGCACATTGATCGAGAGGGCTGACTCGGACGGAGTCCAAGTGCTCTGTGCTCGGTGGTGGAGACATACCGCTCCCCAGCCGGATAGACTGGCATCCGTGGTGAGGATCACTCAGGACGGAGCCAGGAAGGAGCGTCCCTGAGACAGAGAGAGGGGCCGAAGCCACCACTGAAGAGAGCTCCTGGTCCGTGGCGACAGAGCCACTAACCTGTGCAAGGAGGAAGGCCGCTTGTCCCAACAGCGGAGAATGTCCAGCTGCAGAGGACGCAGATGGAACTGGGCAAAGGGAACAGCCTCCATTGACGCCACCATTTGACCCAGCACCTGCATCAGGTGCCTGATGGAATAACGGCGGGGCCTCAGGAGAGAGCGCACCGCCAGTTGGAGGGACTGCTGTTTGATCAAGGGCAACTTCACAAGTGCCGGCAAAGTCTCGAACTGCATCCCTAGGTATGTGAGCCTCTGGGTCGGAGTCAGAGTGGATTTGGGCAGATTGACCAGCCACCCGAATTTGGCTAGAGTGGCAAGAGTGAGCGAGACACTCCGCTGACAGTCTGCGCTGGATGAAGCCTTGACTAGAAGGTCGTCCAGGTAAGGAATCACTGCCAACCCCTGGAGGTGCAGAACCGCAATCACTGCTGCCATGACCTTGGTGAATACCCGAGGGGCCGTGGCTAACCCGAAGGGGAGAGCCACGAATTGGAAATGTTCCTCTCCGATTGCAAAACGTAGCCAACGCTGGTGAGAAACTGCAATTGGCACATGCAGATAGGCATCTCTGATGTCGATGGATGCCAGGAAATCCCCTTGGGTCATTGAGGCAATGACTGACCGCAGAGATTCCATGCGAAAATGCCGCACCTGAACATGCTTGTTGAGAAGCTTGAGATCCAGGATGGGCCGGAAGGTACCGTTCTTTTTTGGAACTAGGAAGAGATTTGAGTAGAAACCTCTGAACCGTTCCCGGGCGGGAACCGGTACAATTACTTCGTTGGCCTGCAAGGATGCCATGGCCTGAGAGAAGGCGGCGGCCTTGGAGCAGGGGGGAGTTGACAGAAAAAATCTGTTTGGCGGGCTGGAAGAGAATTCTATCCTGTAGCCGTGGGAGATGACATCCCGCACCCACTGATCGGAGACGTGTTGACAGATAGTCAAGAGGAGGCTGCCTTAGCGGCAGCAGCTCCTGCGGCCTTCTGTGGACGCGCCTTTGTGCGCCAGTTGGATTTTTGGTCCTTGGCTGAGTTAGTGGACGAGGCCGAGGGCTTAGAGGACGACCAGTTGGAGGAACGAAAGGAACGAAACCTCGACTGGTTCCTACCCTGGACAGGTTTCCTGGTTTTGGTTTGTGGCATGGAAGTACTCTTCCCGCCAGTAGCTTCCTGAATAATTTCATCCAGTTGTTCACCGAATAGCCTGGACACAGCAAAAGGGAGCCCAGCAAGGTACTTCTTTAAAGAAGCATCTGCCTTCCACTCTCGAAGCCACAAGATCCTGCGGATAGCGAGGGAATTAGCCGAAGCCACCGCAGTGCGGTGAGAAGCCTCCAGCATGGCAGACATGGCATAGGATGAAAAAGCGGAAGCTTGGCAAGTTAAGGCAACCATTTCGGGCATAGATTCCCTGGCGAGGGAATGCATCTCCTCTAGAGAAGCAGAGATGGCTTTGAGAGCCCACACTGCCGCAAAAGATGGGGAGAACGAGGCCCCTGCCGCCTCATATACAGATTTGGCCAGAAGGTCAACCTGGCGGTCAGTGGAATCCTTAAGAGAGGTGCCATCAGCCACTGATACAACGGTCCAGGCTGAGAGTCTAGACACCGGGGGGTCTACCTTTGGTGAATGAGCCCATTCCTTGACCACCTCAGGTGGAAAGGGAAAACGGTCATCAGAACCACGCTTTGGGAAGCGTTTGTCAGGACAGGCCCTAGGCTTGGTCACAGCGGCCTGAAAACTGGAGTGGTTAAAGAACACACTCTTTGTCCTCTTAGGCAAGGTAAACTGGTGCTTTTCTGCCAGAGAGGGTTGCTCCTCTGATACTGGCGGATTGAGGTCCAGTACAGAATTAATGGACGCAATCAAATCACTAACATCTGAGTCACTTTCGGACAGATCAATGGGGCACATGGAGGTAGCCTCCGAGCCCCCTGTGAAAGTATCCTCCTCTTCCTGCGAGTCAGCTTCTGAAACAGAGCCGCGGGACGAGGAAGGGGAGGTAGCCCTGCGTCTCCTCTTAGGAGGACGGGGTCTGGGACCAGATGAGGAATCCTCTGTGAGCTCCGCTGAGAGAGCCCTAGCAGCAGAGGCGCCCTGTGAAGGGGGCTGATGCATGTTCAGCAAAGTCCGGGACAGCTGTCCCATGGAGTCGGCAAATGACTGGGAGATAGACCTAGATAAGGATTCTACCCAAGCCGGGGGTTCAGACACAGGAGCCGGAGCAGCCGGAGAGACCACTGTGGGTGCGATTCCAGGCTGAGGCATTGTCAGGTTAGAGCAGGCATCACAATGTGGATATGTGCTCGGTTCATGCAGCACGAGCTTACATGCAGTGCATGCTGAATATAGCCTTGGAGCCTTGCTCCTCGTGTGAGACGTGCTGCTGAAGTGGGGGCTCTTGCCAGAGTGACCCCCCGAGAGTATTACAGAGGCCCACAACCAGAGGTTGTGGCTTACCAGACCGCTGGAGCGGTGTTGTGTGCCCTCCAGATCCCTAAGCCCGGACCCCCAAGCACCTCAGCAGGGATGCTGCAGCCAGTGCTGATCGCAGAGAAAACGCTGATAAAATGGCGCCGGAGCAAGGAGAGGGGGCGGGACCTGCTCTGAGAGCGGGATCTGGAGGGCCAAAGAGACTTACAGGGGAGGAGACATGAACCCAGTGAGGAGTGTCCCTCCCCTGTGCAGAACGGCCGCTGGGCGGAGCCGCACTGTCCCTCTGCATGAATGACATGCGAGGGCAGTGAAACCGAAAGTAGGCCTCCGGCGAAGCCGGGACCTAAATTTGAGCAGTGCGGCCGGCGCGCAGGCACCATCGGCGCAGTTCTCAGGCGACAGCCAGAGAACCGGCCGGAAAAGTCAGAAAACTCACTCAGCACACTCTCCCAACATAATAAAGTACAGGGACCCCGAATGTAAACGTCTCAGGTACTTAGCTTGCTGAGATGCAGGGTTCCAGGTCCCTGGGGATGAGTGCTCCGTCCAGCAGGATCCTGAAGGGCTGCGGATGGAGACCGGTCTCCTGCCAAGCATGGAGAACCGTGCTGGCTCCCACTTCAAGCCAGAGCCCGAGGGATGGTGAAGGAGCGCGGCATGTAAGGCTCCAGCCGTGGAATCAACCTTAACAGCACCGCCGACACAGTGGGGTGAGAAGGGACATGCCGGGGGTCCAGAGTTGGACCCGCTTTTCTTCAAACTCTTTCCAAAAATGAAAAATCAGATGAGAATGCATGTGTGGATGTATGCCTCCTGAACACAAAGCAATGAACTGGCTAGATCTGGCTCTCCAGGGGGTGTATAGGCTCAGAGGGAGGAGCTACACTTTTTAGTGTAGTACTTTGTGTGTCCTCCGGAGGCAGAAGCTATACACCCAATGTCTGGGTCTCCCATAGGAACGATAAAGAAGAAGGGAATTTTGTTTACTTACCGTAAATTCCTTTTCTTCTAGCTCCAATTGGGAGACCCAGACAATTGGGTGTATAGCTACTGCCTCCGGAGGCCACACAAAGTATTACACTTAAAAGTGTAAAGGCCCTCCCCTTCTGCCTATACACCCCCCGTGGGATCACGGGCTCCTCCGTTTTAGTGTCAAAGCAAGAAGGAGGAAAGCCAATAACTGGTTTAAAAACAAATTCAATCCGAAGGAATATCGGAGAACTGAAACCATTGAACATGAACAACATGTGTACCCGAAAAAACAAAAAGCCCGAAGGAAACAGGGCGGGTGCTGGGTCTCCCAATTGGAGCTAGAAGAAAAGGAATTTACGGTAAGTAAACAAAATTCCCTTCTTCTTTGTCGCTCCATTGGGAGACCCAAACAATTGGGACGTCCAAAAGCAGTCCCTGGGTGGGTAAAATAATACCTCGTGATAGGGCCGTAAAACGGCCCTTTCCTACATGGGGGCAATCGCCGCCTGAAGGACTCGTCTACCTAGGCTGGCGTCCGCCGAAGCGTAGGTATGCACCTGATAATGCTTGGTAAAAGTGTGCAGACTCGACCAGGTAGCCGCCTGGCACACCTGCTGAGCCGTAGCCTGGTGCCGTAATGCCCAGGACGCACCCACGGCTCTGGTAGAATGGGCCTTCAGCCCTGAGGGAACCGGAAGCCCAGCAGAACGGTAGGCTTCAAGAATTGGTTCCTTGATCCACCGAGCCAGGGTGGATTTGGAAGCTTGCGACCCTTTACGCTGACCAGCGACCAGGACAAAGAGAGCATCCGAGCGGCGCAGGGGCGCCGTGCGGGAAATGTAGATTCTGAGCGCTCTCACCAGATCCAACAAATGCAAATCCTTTTCACATTGATGAACTGGATGAGGACACAAAGAAGGTAAGGAGATATCCTGATTGAGATGAAAGGGGGATACCACCTTAGGGAGAAACTCCGGAATCGGGCGCAGAACCACCTTGTCCTGGTGAAACACCAGGAAGGGAGATTTGCATGACAGCGCTGCTAGCTCGGACACTCTCCGAAGAGACGTGACCGCTATTAGAAAGGCCACTTTCTGTGAAAGGCGAGAAAGAGAAACATCCCTCATAGGCTCGAAAGGCGGCTTCTGGAGAGCAATTAGAACCCTGTTCAGATCCCAGGGCTCTAACGGCCGCTTGTAAGGAGGGACGATATGACCAACCCCTTGCAGGAACGTGCGTACCTGAGGAAGTCGTGCTATGCGCTTCTGAAAAAATACAGATAGCGCTGAGACTTGTCCTTTAAGGGAGCCGAGCGACAAACCTTTTTCCAAACCGGATTGCAGGAAGGAAAGAAAAGTAGGCAATGCAAATGGCCAGGGAGAAACTCCCTGAGCAGAGCACCAAGATAAGAATATCTTCCACGTCCTGTGGTAGATCTTGGCGGAGGTTGGTTTCCTAGCCTGTCTCATGGTGGCAATGACCCCTTGAGATAATCCTGAAGACGCTAGGATCCAGGACTCAATGGCCACACAGTCAGGTTCAGGGCCGCAGAATTCAGATGGAAAAACGGCCCTTGAGACAGCAAGTCTGGTCGGTCTGGTAGTGTCCACGGTTGGCCTACCGTGAGATGCCACAGATCCGGGTACCACGACCTCCTCGGCCAGTCTGGAGCGACGAGGATGGCGCGGCGGCAGTCGGACCTGATCTTGCGTAGCACTCTGGGCAACAGTGCCAGAGGTGGAAACACATAAGGCAGCCGGAACTGCGACCAATCTTGAACTAAGGCGTCCGCCGCCAGAGCTCTGTGATCGTGAGACCGTGCCATGAAAGCCGGGACCTTGTTGTTGTGCCGGGACGCCATTAGGTCGACGTCCGGCATCCCCCAGCGGCGACAGATCTCCTGAAACACGTCCGGGTGAAGAGACCATTCCCCTGCGTCCATACCCTGGCGACTGAGGAAGTCTGCTTCCCAGTTTTCTACGCCCGGGATGTGAACTGCGGATATGGTGGATGCCGTGTCTTCCACCCACCTCAGAATCCGCCGGACTTCCTGGAAGGCTTGCCGACTGCGTGTTCCTCCTTGGTGGTTGATGTATGCCACCGCTGTGGAGTTGTCCGACTGAATTCGGATCTGCTTGCCTTCCAGCCACTGCTGGAAGGCTTGTAGGGCAAGATACACTGCTCTGATTTCCAGAACATTGATCTGAAGGGTGGACTCTTGCTGAGTCCACGTACCTTGAGCCCTGTGGTGGAGAAACACTGCTCCCCACCCTGATAGACTCGCGTCTGTCGTGACCACCGCCCAGGATGGGGGTAGGAAGGACTTTCCTTTTGACAATGAGGTGGGAAGAAGCCACCACCGAAGAGATTCCTTGGCCGCCTGAGAAAGGGAGACGTTCCTGTCGAGGGACGTCGACTTCCCGTCCCATTGGCGGAGAATGTCCCATTGTAGTGGACGCAGATGAAACTGCGCGAAAGGGACTGCCTCCATTGCTGCTACCATCTTCCCTAGGAAGTGCATGAGGCGCCTCAGGGGATGCGACTGTCCTTGAAGGAGAGATTGTACCCCTGTCTGTAGTGAACGCTGTTTGTCCAGCGGAAGCTTCACTATCGCTGAGAGAGTATGAAACTCCATGCCAAGATATGTTAGCGATTGGGTCGGGGTCAGATTTGACTTTGAAAAGTTGATGATCCACCCGAAACTTTGGAGAGTCTCCAGCGCAACGGTCAGGCTGTGTTGGCATGCCTCTTGAGAGGGTGCCTTGACAAGTAGATCGTCCAAGTAAGGGATCACAGAGTGACCCTGAGAGTGCAGGACTGCTACTACTGCTGCCATGACCTTGGTGAAGACCCGTGGGGCTGTCGCCAGCCCGAAAGGCAGAGCTACGAACTGAAGGTGTTCGTCTCCTATAACGAAGCGTAGAAAACGCTGGTGCTCTGGAGCAATCGGCACGTGGAGATAAGCATCCTTGATGTCTATTGATGCTAGGAAATCTCCTTGAGACATTGAGGCGATGACGGAGCGGAGGGATTCCATCCGGAACCGCCTGGTTTTCACGTGCTTGTTGAGCAGTTTTAGGTCCAGAACGGGACGGAAAGACCCGTCCTTCTTTGGCACCACAAACAAATTGGAGTAAAAACCGTGACCTTGCTCCTGAAGAGGAACAGGGATCACCACTCCTTCTGCCTTTAGAGTGCACACCGCTTGCAGAAGAGCATCGGCTCGGTCGGGAGGTGGAGAAGTTCTGAAGAATCGAGTTGGAGGACGAGAACTGAACTCTATCCTGTACCCGTGAGACAGAATGTCTCTCACCCAACGGTCTTTGACCTGTGGCAGCCAAATGTCGCCAAAGCGGGAGAGCCTGCCACCGACCGAGGATGCGGAGAGAGGAGGCCGAAAGTTATGAGGAAGCCGCCTTGGGAGCGGTTCTTCCGGCTGTCTTTTTTGGGCGTGACTGAGCCCGCCAAGAATCTGAGCGCCTCTGATCCTTTTGAGTCCTTTTGGACGAGGAGAATTGGGACCTGCCCGAGCCTCGAAAGGACCGAAACCCCGACTGTCCCCTCCTCTGTTGAGGTTTGTTTGAATTGTGCTGGGGTAAGGATGAATCCTTACCCTTGGACTGTTTAATGATTTCATCCAATCGCTCACCAAACAGTCGGTCACCAGAAAATGGCAAACTGGTTAAGCACTTTTTGGAAGCAGAATCTGCCTTCCATTCCCTTAACCACAAGGCTCTGCGTAAAACCACGGAGTTGGCGGACGCCACTGCCGTACGGCTCGTAGAGTCCAGGACAGCATTAATCGCGTAAGACGCAAATGCAGACATTTGAGAGGTTAAGGACGCCACCTGCGGAACAGATGTACGTGTGACCGTGTCAATCTGTGTAAGACCAGCTGAAATAGCTTGGAGTGCCCATACGGCTGCGAATGCTGGAGCAAACGACACGCCGATAGCTTCATAGATGGATTTCAACCAGAGCTCCATCTGTCTGTCAGTGGCATCTTTAAGTGCAGCCCCATCCTCCACTGCAACTATGGATCTAGCCGCAAGCCTGGAGATTGGAGGATCCACCTTGGGACACTGGGTCCAGCCCTTGACCACGTCAGGGGGAAAGGGATAACGTGTATCCTTAAGTCGTTTGGAGAAACGCTTATCTGGATAAGCGTGGTGTTTCTGGACTGCCTCTCTAAAGTCAGAGTGGTCCAGAAAAGTACTCAATTTACGCTTGGGATACCTGAAATGGAATTTCTCCTGCTGTGAAGCTGACTCCTCCACTGGAGGAGCTGGGGGAGAAATATCCAACATTCTATTGATGGACGCTATAAGATCATTCACTATGGCGTCACCATCAGGTGTATCCAGATTGAGAGCGGTCTCAGGATCAGAATCCTGATCAGCTACCTCCGCCTCATCATACAGAGAGTCCTCCTGCTGGGACCCTGACCAGTGTGATGAAGTCGAGGGCCGCTCCCAGCGAGCTCGCTTAGGCTGTCTGGGACTGTCGTCCGTGTCAGAGCCTTCACCCTGGGATGCATGGGACACCCCCGGAGCCCGGAGTTGTTCCAACTGAGGGGGACCAGGGAGCAATGATTCAACAGTGCCCATGGTCTGAGTTACCGGTCTAGACTGCAAAGTTTCTAGAATTTTAGTCATAGTCACAGACAATCTATCAGCAAAAACTGCAAACTCCGTCCCCGTCACCTGGACAGTATTCACAGGTGGTTCTCCCTGGGTCACCTCTAGCAGAGGCCCCGGCCGAGCAAGTGCCACAGGAGCCGAGCACTGCACACAATGGGGGTCAGTGGAACCTGCCGGTAGAATAGCCTCACATGCGGTACAAGCAGCATAGAAAGCCTGTGCCTTGGCACCCTTGCTTTTTGCGGACGACATGCTGTTGTCTCCTCTGAGCAATCTAGGAGGGTATATAGCCAAGAATCAATAACGACCGTACAGTGCAATGTATAGCATGCAAGCATAAAAATACAAATGTACACTCCGGCACTATTGGGGTCAGCACCACAGGTGCTGCTTACCGCCCGCTCAAAAGCGGGTGTGTGGTCGCCAGAATCCCGTGTCTGGGTCTCCCAGAACTTGTCTCCCTTCTCCAGCTCAGACTGCACACAGGAATGGCTGCCGGCGTCCTGTGGAGAGGGGCAGGCCGTGGGCGTGCCTCAGACAAAGTGCGGGAAAGTGGCGTCCCACTGTGCCCAGTGTGAGGGCTGGAGTATGTAAAGTAGACTCCAGCCCTCGGCGCTGACGTTCTGTACAGCGTCCCGCCCTTCCCCTGACTGGCAGGCCTGGGGGCGGGAACGAAACGAAACTAGGCCGCAAAAGCCGGGGACTCGAGTAGTAAGCGCGGCCGTCATATATGCACGGCCAGCGCGTAAGTCCCCGGCGCACCACAAGTCCCAGCCGCGCCGCAGTGTAAAACTGACAGCAGCGGCCGGCGCGGCAGTTCCCAATACATTGACACACTCAGCAAGCTGTAGTTAGTCATGGCACAAGCGCACAGCGCTGTTGTCCCCGGCGCACTAACACACCCAGCAATGCTGTAGTGTGACTGTGCGCGGTCTGTACGGGGACACAGAGTACCTTGAAGTAGCAGGGCCATGTCCCTGAAGATACTCAGCTCCATGTCCAGCAGATTCCCAGGGGCTGTGGATGGAGCACGGCCTCAGTGCCTGGAGACCGGTAAGATCCCACTTCACCCAGAGCCCTAAGGGGGATGGGGAAGGAAAGCAGCATGTGGGCTCCAGCCTCCGTACCCGCAATGGGTACCTCAACCTTAACAAACACCGCCGACAAAAGTGGGGTGAGAAGGGAGCATGCTGGGGGCCCTAGTATGGGCCCTCTTTTCTTCCATCCGACATAGTCAGCAGCTGCTGCTGACTAAACAGTGGAGCTATGCGTGGATGTCTGACCTCCTTCGCACAAAGCATGAAAACTGAGGAGCCCGTGATCCCACGGGGGGTGTATAGGCAGAAGGGGAGGGGATTTACACTTTTAAGTGTAATACTTTGTGTGGCCTCCGGAGGCAGTAGCTATACACCCAATTGTCTGGGTCTCCCAATGGAGCGACAAAGAAAATGAGAACACTACAAGTTGCAGAAAATGCCGCAGAAAGTGCTCCAATTTTTTGGACAAACCTTTTTTTAACCCCTTATATAAAAGTAAACCTAAACATGTTTGGTATCAACGAACTCATACCAACCTGAAGTATCACACCCACCCATCAGTTTTACCATACAGTGAACACGGTGAATAAAGTACCCCATAAACCATTGTCCAATCACACTTTTTTGTAATTTTTCCGCACATGGAAATTTTGTGCTGTTTTCCAGTACCATATATGGTAAAACTCATGGTTTCACTTAAAAGACCAATACGTCCCGCAAAAAACAAGCCCTCTTATGGCAAGATTGACGGGAAAAATAAAAAAGTTACGACTCTTGGAAAAAGGGGAGCAAAAAACAAAAACGGAAAAATCGTCCAGGGGTTAGGGGGTTAAAGGTGGGATTCCGTGAGCCCATCAGGGACATTGAGAAAACAAAGACTCTGCATGAGGCGGAAGACCTAAAAACCCTACCAAAACATTTCCAATTGTACCATAAATCTGACTGAAGCAAATTAAAGGAGTTGTCCGACATTAGCTTACCAAAAAATGTTGAGTTTATCTGTGCTGTATTGTCATATAAAACACCCCTACATTGTTATTTTTGTTTTCTAACTTTTGTTCCTATTGAATTATCCCTTTATTCTCTGCAGTTCTTTGTTTACATTTTGCTCTAGCAAACTGACCACTTCCTGTGCAAAACCTCAGTTAGAGCTGGCACTGCCCGGCCTCAGTGTCCAGCCCCGTCCCCTGCCCGCCCCCTGCACACACATTCCCTGTCAGTATTCTACCCCAGCACCTGATCTGTTATCACTCTAGCAATGAAAATAACAGCCCCACATCGGGCTCTGCGCCACACACACACACACACACACACACACAACGCACGCACGCACACATCGGGCTCTGCGCCACACACACACACACACACACATAGGGCTCTGCGCCACACACATACACACACACACACAAACACACACACACACATCGGGCTCTGCGCCACACACATCAGGCTCTGCAACCCTCCCCCCCACACACACACACACACACGGCGCTCTGTAGCGACCTCCCCCTCACCATCGTTCTGTACCGACCCCTACCCCCATAGGGAACACATGTAGGCTACATTCACATGACCGTTCCGTTTTTGCGGTCCGCAAAAAATGGCCAATTTTTTCACGGATACATCCGTGTCTTCCGTTTTTTTGCGGACTGCAAAAATTGGAAGCAGCAAGAAAGATAAATAGATGAGTAGATATAGAGATGAATAGATAGATATAGAGACAGAGAAATAGAGGGATGAATGAATGAACAGAGGGTTAGACAGATAGATAGATAGATAGATAGATAGATAGATAGATAGATAGATAGATAGATAGATGAGAAAGACATATAATGTCCTACCCCCCTGCATATTCTAAGCTGGCACCCTTTAGTGACTTTCATGTGGCACTAAAGTGTGCTTAGCCTTGTATTTATCCAAAAAATAAATAAAAAATAATTAAAAAAAAAACATACTTTTGTAGCCAGCTAGGGTAAAGCAGATGGTTGCAGCCTGCAAACCACAGCTGGCAGCTTCACCTTGGCTGGTAATCCAAAACAGAGGGCACCCCACGCTGTTATTTTAAATTAAATAAATAGTTTAAAACAAAAAACATGGGGTCCCCCCAAATTGGATCACCAGCCAAGGTAAAGCAGACAGCTGTGGTCTGGTATTCTCAGACTAGGGAGGCCTACTGTTATTGGACACTCCCCAGCCTAAAAATAGCAGGCCACAGCCGCCCCAGAAGTGGTACATCCATTAGATGTGCCAATCCTGGTGCTTCGCCCCAACTCATCCCGTGCCCTGGTGCGGTGGCAAACGGGATAATATATGGGGTTGATGCCAAATGTGTAATGTCACCTGGCATCAAGCCCTGGGGTTAGTGATGTCACGCGTCTATCAGATATCCGACATCACAAACCCAGTCAGTAATAGAAAAAAATAGACAACAAAAAAAATAGTTTTATTTGAAAAAACACTACTCAAAACATTCCCTCATTCACCAATTTATTCAAAAGAAAAACAAATCCAGGTCCGGCATAATCCAATAAGGGGGTCCCATGACGATCCATACCATAGTCAATGTACCAGTCGGCTGGGAGAGTAATGCAGTGACCTGAGCTAACATCAATAGCCCAGGTCACTGCAGGGGATGCCGAGCGCTGCTATCAGGAGGTTAGATGAAATCATTACCTGCGGTGACGATCTTCGCTTCACTCCTGTCAGATCTGTCCCTGACTTCTATGCCCGCCGCGTTCTCAGCAGTATCGCCCGAGACGTCACCGCTAGTGACGTGAGAACGCAGCGGCATAGAAGGCACTGACAGCGCTGACAGGAGTGAAGCGAAGATCGTCACAGCAGGCAATGATGTCATCTAACATCCCTGCCTGCGCTGCAATGTGAGAGGCTGCTGAGCCTGCAATGAAGGCAGCCGCGGGGCTGGAGCGGGACACAGACTGCACGGGCACTCCTGCTATCCTGAGCAGGGGGCCTGGTGCTGGCGGTAACACCGTGGGCGGGGAGAGTACGGGGTGCGGAGGAATGTGTGGGAGGGTGCAGGGAAGAGGGGCGGGGACTCCACACACTGTACCCGCCCAGCAGGGCGGCAACATGCTGTTCCAAATTTGCATGTCAACATGGTCCTGCCCATGTTGACATGAAATGACCGAAGCAGCAAAATCGTGGCAGGAGCGGTCACATGACCGCTCTGAGCCGGGGGAGAAAGGCTGACAGCAGGGCAGGTAAGTGGTCACTAGCTACTTACCTGCCCCAATGTAGCCCAATAGGGTAATAATGAAGAAAAGTCAAAATAAGCCGGATAACCCCTTTAATTATAAAGGCCATAGATCAGAGGTTAGAGGTGGTAACCTATTTAAGGCCCTTGCACAACTTGAGTCATTGGATTTATAGATTGGACACAAGGACTCCTATTGGGCTCAATGAGAGCTTTGACAGCTTTCTTTAATTGGGTATTTTTATGTGGTGTGAGAATGGGACTGTTTGTGTTAAATTATTTTTAATTGTTTCTTTTTCTATTTATCCATAATTTAGAGATCTGTATATGCTAAAACCATACCCGTGGTGGTCTGCAAATTTTGAGGTACTTCACTCGACCCGCTCAGTGACTTAGATGTTGACTTTGATTGGGTTTTTTCCCTGAATGAAGTGCCTATGAGAAAATAAGAAAAAAGATTATTATCTAAGAAAAGTGGAGAAAAACATTGTACAACAATTTAATTATAGTTAGGATACAACTATTATTTAATACATTTACTCAATAATTTAGTTTTTTGCATTTCTTGATTTTGCTTGCCGTATGGCATGTCATTTTTAATTTTGCATATAATATTTCTGTTTACACAACAACATGAACACTATGCACTTTTTTTGTTTGTCTATTGATTAGTGATGGACAGACCCGGACTCTAAAATTTAGAATCCGAGAGGTTTTAAAAATACCCTAGTACCGGACCTGGGCCTGGAGTTCTCAGGGAACTCCGGATAATGTTCCGGAACCTTTGGAAATAAAAAATAAAAAAAGGAAAAAAAGAGAATTTTGTTTACTTACCGTAAATTCTTTTTCTTATAGTTCCGACATGGGAGACCCAGACCATGGGTGTATAGCTTCTGCCTCCGGAGGACACACAAAGTACTACACTAAAAAGTGTAGCTCCTCCCTCCGAGCATATACACCCCCTGGATGACAGAATCCAACCAGTTTAGTGCAAAAGCTGAAGGAGGACATCCACCCATAAGTAGATATAGAGTAAAACCCGGAATAACCGGAACCTCTGTCTACAACAACAGCTGGTGAAAACACACGGAACAAGAACTGCCAACAGGCAACAGGGAGGGTGCTGGGTCTCCCATGTCGGAACTATAAGAAAAAGAATTTACGGTAAGTAAACAAAATTCTCTTTTTCTTCATCGTTCCTTATGGGAGACCCAGACCATGGGACGTCTCAAAGCAGTCCATGGGTGGGAATAAACAGAAAGCTGAGAAGTAGGCAAAACCTAACTTCACAAATGGGCGACAGCCGCCTGAAGGATGTGTCTGCCCAAGCTCGCATCTGCCGAAGCATGAGCATGCACTTGGTAGTGCTTCGAAAAGGTATGCAGACTGGACCAAGTGGCAGCCTGACAGACCTGCTGAACCGTAGCCTGGTGCCTAAAAGCCAGAGAGGCACCGACAGCTCTGGTCGAGTGCGCTTTAATCCCCGGCGGGGGAGGCACCTGAGCACATTGGTAGGCATCGGATATGGCCGACCTAATCCAACGAGCTAGGGTCGGTTTGGAAGCCGAGAGACCCTTGCGCTGACCTGCGGTCAGCACAAAAAGAGGTGCACCGCCTAAGAGCAGCGGTGCGTGACACATAGATCCGGAGCGCCCGCACCAAATCTAAAGTATGCAATGCTTTCTCAAAGCGATGCACAGGGGCCGGACAAAGGGAAGGCAATGAAATGTCCTGGTTAAGGTGGAAAGGAGATACCACCTTAGGGAGAAAATCCTGCGTCGGACGGAGAACCACCTTGTCTTGGTGAAAAACCAAAAAGGGTGACTCCGAAGAGAGCGCAGCCAAATCAGAGACTCTCCTGAGAGAAGTTATGGCCACCAGAAAAACCACTTTCTGGGAAAGTCGAAACAAGGGAACCTCCCTAAGAGGCTCAAAGGGGGGTTTCTGTAAGGCCGTGAGGACCAGATTAAGGTCCCAGGGATCCAAGGGCCTCCGATAAGGAGGAATGATGTGAGATGCGCCCTGCATGAAGGTGCGCACCTGAGCCAGCCGCGATACGCCGCTGGAACAACACTGAAAGAGCCGAGACCTGTCCCTTGAGGGAATTGAGGGATAGTCCTAGCTGCAGACCGGACTGTAGAAAAGACAGGATGGTCGGCAAGGAAAAAGGCCAAGGAGCATGGCCGGACGAACGACACCAGGACAGGAAAATTCTCCAAGTCCTGTGGTAAATCCTGGCCGAGGAAGACTTCCGAGCCTGAGTCATAGTGGAGATGACCTCGGAAGGAATGCCTGAAGCAGTCAGGATCCAGGACTCAAGAGCCACGCCGTCAACCTGAGGGCCGCAGAATTCTGGCGGAAAAACGGACCTTGTGAGAGATGGTCTGGGCGGTCCGGGAGATGCCACGGCACTTCCACGGACAGACGGAACAGGTCTGGGTACCAAGCTCGTCTGGGCCAGTCTGGAGCAATGATTATGACCCGACGGCCCTGATTCTGATCTTGCGCAGGACTCTGGGCAAGAGAGCTAGGGGAGGAAACACATAGGCTAGACGGAACTGGGACCAATCCTGAACCAGCGCGTCCGCTGCCAAGGCCTGAGGATTGTGGGAGCGAGCCACGTAAACCGGGACCTTGTTGTTGTGCCGGGATGCCATGAGATCCACTTCCGGAGTGCCCCACTTGCGGCAGATTGACCGAAACACCGCCGGATGCAGGGCACACTCACCGCTGTCCACGGTTTGACGGCTGAGATAATCTGCCTCCCAGTTTTCTACGCCTGGGATGTGGACTGCGGATATGGTGGACTTGGAGTCCTCCGTCGACTGAAGGATGCGTTGTACCTCCAACATTGCCAGGCGGCTGCGAGTCCCGCCCTGGTGATTGATGTAGGCAACCGCTGTCGCGTTGTCTGACTGGACTCGAATGTTCTTGCCCGCCAACAGGTGGTGAAAGGCTTCGAGAGCTAGGAGCACAGCTCTGATTTCCAGAACATTGATCGAGAGGGCTGATTCGGACGGAGTCCAAGTGCCCTGTGCTCGGTGGTGGAGAAACACTGCTCCCCAGCCGGACAGACTGGCGTCCGTGGTGAGAATTACCCAAGACGGGATCAGAAAAGAGCGTTCCTGGGATAGAGAGAGGGGCCGAAGCCACCACTGAAGAGAGCTCTTGGTCTGTGGCGACAGAGTCACTAGCCTGTGCAAGGAAGAGGTCCGCTTGTCCCAACAGCGGAGAATGTCCAGCTGCAGAGGACGCAGATGTAACTGGGCAAAGGGAACCGCTTCCATTGACGCCACCATCTGACCCAGTACCTGCATGAGGTGCCTGATGGAATGACGGTGGGCCCGCAACAGAGAGCGCACCGCCCAATGAAGGGACTGCTGTTTGACTAAGGGCAGCTTGACAAGTGCCGGCAGAGTCTCGAATTGCATCCCTAGGTACGTGAGTTTCTGGGTCGGGGTCAGAGTGGACTTTGGCAGATTGACAAGCCGCCCGAATTGGACAAGCGTGGCAAGAGTGAGCGAGACACTCCGCTGACAGTCTGCACTGGATGAAGCCTTGACTAGAAGGTCGTCCAGGTAAGGAATCACTGCCAACCCCTGGAGGTGCAGAACCGCAACCACTGCTGCCATGACCTTGGTGAATACTCGAGGTGCCGTGGCTAGCCCGAAGGGGAGAGCCACGAATTGGAAGTGTTCCTCCCCGATTACAAAACGGAGCCAACGCTGGTGTGAAACTGCAATTGGCACATGCAAATAGGCATCTTTGATGTCGATGGATGCAAGAAAATCTCCCTGGGTCATTGAGGCAATGACTGATCGCAGAGATTCCATGCGAAAGTGCCGCACCTGAACATGCTTGTTGAGAAGCTTGAGATCCAGGATGGGCCGGAAGGAACCGTTCTTTTTGGGGACTAGGAAGAGGTTTGAGTAGAAACCTCTGAACCGTTCCCGAGCGGGAACCGGTACAATCACTCTGTTGGCCTGCAAGGATGCCACGGCCTGTGAGAAGGCGGCGGCCTTGGAGCAGGGGGGAGTGGACAGAAAAAATCTGTTTGGCGGGCTGGAAGAAAATTCTATCCTGTAGCCGTGCGAGATGATATCCCGCACCCACTGGTCGGAGACGTGTTGAAACCACACGTCGCCAAAGTGGGAGAGCCTGCCACCGACTAAGGACGTTGCTGGCGCGGCCCGATAGTCAAGAGGAGGCTGCCTTGGTGGCAGCGGCTCCTCCGTTCTTCGGAGGACGAGGCTTCGTGCGCCAGTTGGGTTTTCAATCCTTAGCTGAGTTAGTGGACGAGGCTGAGGGCTTAGAGGAGGACCAGTTAGAGGAACAAAAGGACCGAAATCTCGACTGGTTCCTGCCCTGGACAGGTTTCCTGGTTTTAGTTTGTGGCAAGGAAGTACTCTTCCCGCCAGTAGCTTTCTTAATGATTTCATCCAGTTGTTCACCGAACAGCCGGGTCCCAGAAAAAGGGAGCCCAGCTAGAAACTTCTTGGAAGCAGCGTCTGCTTTCCACTCACGAAGCCACAAGATCCTGCGGATCGCGAGGGAATTAGCGGAGGCTACCGCTGTGCGGTGAGACGCCTCCAAAATGGCAGACATAGCATAGGATGAAAAAGCCGAAGCTTGGGAAGTTAAGGCAACCATTTCGGGCATAGAGTCCCTAGTGAGGGAGTGCATCTCCGCCAGAGAAGCAGAGATGGCCTGAAGAGCCCACACTGCTGCAAAGGACGGGGAGAAAGAGGCCCCTGCCGCTTCATATACAGATTTGGCCAGAAGGTTAACCTGGCGGTCAGTGGAGTCCTTAAGAGAGGTGCCATCCGCCACAGACACAACTGTCCGGGCTGAGATTCTAGACACCGGAGGATCTACCTTTGGTGACTGAGCCCACTCCTTGACCACCTCAGGTGGAAAAGGAAAACGGTCATCAGAGGTACGCTTAGGAAAGCGTTTGTCAGGGCAGGCCCTGGGTTTGGTCACAGTGGCCTGAAAACTGGAGTGGTTAAAAAACGTACTCCTTGCTCTCTTAGGTGAGGTAAACTGGTGTTTTTCTACCAAAGAAGCTTGTTCGTCTGACACTGGTGGATTAAGGTCCAGTACGGAGTTAATGGACGCAATCAAGTCACTAACATCCGCATCACTTTCAGATAGATCAATGGGGTACATAGACGTAGCGTCTGAGCCCACAGTAAAGGCATCCTCCTCGCCTTGCGATTCAGCACGTGAATCAGAGCCGTGGGACGAGGAAGGAGAAGAGTCCCTGCGTCTCCGTTTAGGAGGACGGGGTCTGGGATCAGATGAAACATACTCTGTGAGCTCTGCAGAGCGAGTCGGAGCAGCAGAGGCACCCTGAGAAGGGGGCTGATGCATGGTTAGCAGAGTCCGTGACAGCTGTCCCATGGAGTCGGCAAAGGACTGGGAGATAGCTTTAGAAAACGATGCTACCCAAGCCGGGGGTTCAGCCACCGGGGCTGGAGCAGCCGAAGGGACCACTGGGGAGACTCCAGGCTGAGGCACCACCACGGTAGAGCAGGCATCACAGTGTGGATATGTGCTCGGTTCGGGCAGTATGAGCTTACATGCAGTGCATATAGAGTAAAGCTTTGCAGCCTTGCTCCTAGTGACAGACATGCTGCTGAGGTGGAGGCTCTGTAGTAAAGAATTCACTCCTTCAGAAAGACCCCCAGAGAGTGTATAAAAGTCCACAACCAGAGGTTGTGGCTTACCAGGCCGTTTTTGTGTGCCCTCCGGATTCCCAGCTTGGACCCCCAGACAGCTTGCAGAGCTGCAGCAGCCAGCGCCGATCAGTGTGAAAACGCTGAGAAAATGGCGCTGGAGTGAGGAGGGGGGGCGGGGGTTAATCCAAGAGCGGGAACCGGAGGGCTAAGGAGAAATACAGGGGAGGGAAACATCTCCCCAGAGAGGAGTGTCCTCCCCTCTGCTGAACGGCCGGTGGGCGGCGCCGCACTGTCCCCCTGCATGACTGACATGCAGGGGAAGAGAAACGAAAGTAGGCCGCGGCCGAAGCCAGGGCCTAAATTTATCCATGCGGCCGACGAGCAGGCACCCTCGGCGCGGTTCTCAGGAAAAAACCAGAGAACCGGCCGGAAATCACAGCAAAGGAACCCCTGGTGCCGCCATGCTCAAATAACACACTCTCCCCACACAAGGGACCCCTGAATAACGTCTCATATACTTAGCTTTTTGAGACGCAGGGCCATGTCCCTGAGGGATGAGCGCTCCGTCCAGCAGGGGCCTGAAAGGGCTGCGGATGGAGACCGGTCTCCTGCAGAGCAGTGAGAACCGTGAAGGCTCCCACTTCAAGCCAGAGCCAAAGGGGATGGTGAAGGAGCGCGGCATGGAAGGCTCCCGCCTTGAGATCAACCTTAACAGCACCGCCGACACAAAGGGGTGAGAAGGGACATGCCGGGAGTCCAGGATGGACCCGCTTTTCTTCCAATTCTTTAATTAAAAATCAAAAGAGGATGCATGTGTGTGTGACCTCCTGAACACAAAGCATTGAACTGGTTGGATTCTGTCATCCAGGGGGTGTATATGCTCGGAGGGAGGAGCTACACTTTTTAGTGTAGTACTTTGTGTGTCCTCCGGAGGCAGAAGCTATACACCCATGGTCTGGGTCTCCCATAAGGAACGATGAAGAAATAAAGAAAATAAGAATAAAGCATGCGCGTTATAACAATAACAGCCCACAGCCACTCAGGATTGTCACATCCATTAGATGTGACAATCCTGGCACTTTACCCGATTCTTCCCGATTCCCCTGGTGCGGTGGCAATCAGGCTAATAAGGGGTTAATAACAGCTCACATCTGCCACTAAGCCCTAGATTAGCAATGGCAGGGTCTATGAAAACCCTACCCCCATTACTAATCTGTAAGTGAAAAGAAATAAACACAAACACAAAATAAGATAAAAACAACACCCTCTTTCACTCCTTTATTAACCCCAAAAACACCCAGGTCTGATGTAATCCACACGAGGTCCCATAACGATTCCAGCTCTGCTACATCTGAAGTGACAGCGCATAGAATATGACCACCCGCTGTGATCTTAAGGCAGAGAATGAGTCGCAGCGATGTGTGGTGACGTAACGTAGGTTATTTGTGGTCACAGCTGGAGGTGCCCATTGTCATCCACCTATGATCGCAGGTAACCTGACCTCAAGTGACCTCATTGAACTGAGTGACCACTACTGGGTTGGGTTTGTTATTCGGTATGAATACACAAATGTAGAAATGATTGGATTTGAACAATCCGAACCCGAATATTTTAGCATTCGCCCATATCTAGTCATCACTAATGATAATTTTAAGGATGTCTAAAACTGATCAACTGGGAAAAGGTTGTTGCATTACTCGTAAATCAAATGCCATGTCCTTCAATTTGTCCAATTATTAATACCAGGTTTTGGTTAAAATGAGGCTACCATTTCAAGGTTCATTTTTCATCAAGGAGAAACTAAGCTGAAAATCTATCTTTTGAACCATGTGCATTGAATATTTTTTTGGTATGGTATCAGAGGACTCAGGAAGGAAAAATGTATGTAACAAAATTAAAACATTGTCGTCCATTTGGCTTATCCCTAATCTATTAATTTTACATCTAGGTGGTAAGATAGATGACATCTTTATTATCTTGAGAAGTACCGGTCCTGAACTGCAGAGCTTCATGACTTGGTTGAACAATAACCCATATAACATCAAACTAACCTATAAGGCAGATCGGGAGGCAATTGATTTTCTGGACTATAATATAAAAATGGGGTACCAGACAGAAAAGGGTACTCCACGGGTACAATTATTATCAACAAGTAAGAGGGAAGAATCTTTTCTCTTTCGTTTCATTGGGGGACACAGGACCGTGGGTTATGCTGCTGCTGTCACTAGGAGGCTGACACTAAGTAGACAAAAAAAGTTAGCTCCTCCCTAGCAGTATACACCCTGAGCCGGAGGCGGACTCAAATCAGTTTTTGCTTAGTGTCGTAGGAGGCTGATGTGGGCCATCTCGGCCCCCCTCAGCTACATTTTTCTTGCGTATTTGTCATTTTTTTCGGCGACGCTCATCGCTCTCATTCTCCTTTTTCTCTGTTTCTGCAGGTGTCGCCTATGTTCACCCTCATTCCCTCCAGCCCTGTGGGTACTACTCCCCAGGGTCGCAGAGGTTTGAGGTGTCGGGCCCTCTCCCCCGTCCATTCCCGTGGTACCACTCCCGGGAGTGCATGTGGGGCAGATCCTACATGGGCACCCCTGATCCACCGTGCGGTATTACTCCAAAGGGCGCACAGGGACAAGCTAAAGAGGTTGGACCCCCGCAGCGTTTTCACCTTTTCGGATGGGGCCCACATCGCTGCCTACAGTCGCAGAAGAGCTTCTTCCCTCCATCAGGCGTCCACCTCTCTGCCTCTCTAGACGCCTCTCCCCGCGTCCCTGAAGCCCACAGCCTTACCTTCAGGTGTGCGCTGCACACAGGCAAGTGCAGAGCCCACTGCCTGCACACCGGACCATCCCTGGAGCGGCACCGCAGATGTCAGGTAGGACAGTCTCTCCCCTACCTTCTCCCCCTCGGGCGGCTGAAAATTTAAGCCCCGGTCTCGGCCTAGTCTCCCTGCGTCCCAGCCACGCCCCCCGCTGCAACGGTATTGGCTTGCCGGCCGTTCCGCCCCCGACTCCGCCCACCGCTCAGCCTCCAGGCATCACAGTGTGGGCGGTGGATGCCCTGTTTCCCGCCCTCATACGGCCCCTCCCCCAGCCAACTCCAGCTTCTCTTCACCATCTTGTTCTGCCTCCCAGTCTGCCTGTGTAGCCCAGCTTATCTATTAGCAGAGTTGCTTCTAGGTACTTTTGCAATGGCCTCATTTTGTATGATGAGGTCTTGAGAACTATAAGCTTTGTTACACAGGTAGATTAGCTTTAATCTGTCACTTTATGTGGATGCAAGGCAGAGTGTACATTGTCTTATAATAATAATGATAAATGCTTCCCCTTAGCAAGGTTTACTTATATAGGAAGGTTTGTGCTTAGATGTGGGTCAATTTAGCTCATTATGCTATCAATCAGCTATCTTGAGACAGAAAAAGAGAATTTTGTTACTTACCGTAAATTCTTTTTCTTATAGTTCCGTCATGGGAGACCCAAACCATGGGTGTATAGCTTCTGCCTCCGGAGGACACACAAAGTACTACACTCAAACGTGTAGCTCCTCCCTCTTAGCATATACACCCCCTGCTAGCCAGTCCTAGCCAGTTTAGTGCAAAAGCTGAAGGAGGACATCCACTCACAAGTAGAGACAGAGTAAAACCCGGAACAACCGGAACCTCTGTCTGCAACAACAACAGCCGGTGAAGACACACGGAACAAGAAACCTGCCAACAGGCAATAGGGAGGGTGCTGGGTCTCCCATGACGGAACTATAAGAAAAAGAATTTACGGTAAGTAACAAAGAAGGGAATTTTGTTACTTACCGTAAATTCCTTTTCTTCTAGCTCCTATTGGGAGACCCAGACGATTGGGTGTATAGCACTGCCTCCGGAGGCCACACAAAGCATTACACTTAAAAGTGTAAGGCCCCTCCCCTTCTGGCTATACACCCCCAGTGGGATCACTGGCAGCTCAGTTTTAGTGCTAAAGCAAGAAGGAGGAAAGCCAATAACTGGTTCAAACAAATTCACTCCGAAGTAACATCGGAGAACTCAAAACCATTGAACATGAACAACATGTGTACCCGAAAACAACCAAAAATCCCGAAGGACAACAGGGCGGGTGCTGGGTCTCCCAATAGGAGCTAGAAGAAAAGGAATTTACGGTAAGTAACAAAATTCCCTTCTTCTTCGGCGCTCCATTGGGAGACCCAGACGATTGGGACGTCCAAAAGCTGTCCCTGGGTGGGTAGAGAAGAAGGGAATTTTGTTACTTACCGTAAATTCCTTTTCTTCTAGCTCCTATTGGGAGACCCAGACGATTGGGTGTATAGCACTGCCTCCGGAGGCCACACAAAGCATTACACTTAAAAGTGTAAGGACCCTCCCCTTCTGGCTATACACCCCCAGTGGGATCACTGGCTGCTCAGTTTTAGTGCTAAAGCAAGAAGGAGGAAAGCCAATAACTGGTTCAAACAAATTCACTCCGAAGTAACATCGGAGAACTGAAAACCATTGAACATGAACAACATGTGTACCCGAAAACAACCAAAAATCCCGAAGGACAACAGGGCGGGTGCTGGGTCTCCCAATAGGAGCTAGAAGAAAAGGAATTTACGGTAAGTAACAAAATTCCCTTCTTCTTCGGTGCTCCATTGGGAGACCCAGACGATTGGGACGTCCAAAAGCTGTCCCTGGGTGGGTAGAGAAATACCTCATGTTAGAGCTGCAAAGACAGCCCTCCCCTACGGGGAGGCAACTGCCGCCTGCAGGACTCTTCTACCTAGGCTGGCGTCCGCCGAAGCATAGGTATGCACCTGATAATGTTTGGTGAAAGTGTGCAGACTCGACCAGGTAGCTGCCTGGCACACCTGTTGAGCCGTAGCCTGGTGTCGTAATGCCCAGGACGCACCCACGGCTCTGGTTGAGTGGGCCCTTAGCCCTGAAGGAACCGGAAGCCCAGCAGAACGGTAGGCTTCAAGAATTGGTTCTTTGATCCATCGAGCCAGGGTGGCTTTGGAAGCCTGCGACCCTTTGCGCTTACCAGCGACAAGGACAAAGAGTGCATCGGAACGGCGCAGGGGCGCCGTGCGGGAAATGTAGATTCTGAGTGCTCTCACCAGATCTAACAAATGTAAATCCTTCTCATACCGATGAACTGCATGAGGACAAAAGGAAGGCAAGGAGATATCCTGATTTAGATGAAAAGAGGATACCACCTTAGGGAGAAACTGAATGGGGCGCAGCACTACCTTGTCCTGGTGGAAGACCAGGAAAGGAGCCTTGGATGACAGCGCTGCTAGCTCAGACACTCTCCGAAGAGATGTGATCGCTACCAGAAAAGCCACTTTCTGTGATAGTCGAGAAAGTGAAACATCCCTCAGAGGCTCGAAAGGCGGCTTCTGGAGGGCAACTAGTACCCTGTTCAGATCCCATTGATCTAACGGCCGCTTGTACGGGGGTACGATATGACAAACCCCCTGCAGGAACGTGTGCACCTTAGAAAGTCGTGCTAGACGCTTCTGAAAAAAGACGGATAGCGCCGAGACTTGCCCTTTAAGGGAGCCGAGCGACAAACCTTTTTCTAACCCAGATTGCAGGAAAGAAAGAAAAGTCGGCAATGCAAATGGCCAGGGAGACATTCCCTGAGCAGAGCACCAGGATAAGAATATCTTCCACGTTCTGTGGTAGATCTTAGCAGACGTGGGCTTCCTAGCCTGTCTCATGGTGGCAACGACCCCTTGGGATAATCCTGAAGACGCTAGGATCCAGGACTCAATGGCCACACAGTCAGGTTCAGGGCCGCAGAATTCCGATGGAAAAACGGCCCTTGGGACAGTAAGTCTGGTCGGTCTGGTAGTGCACACGGTTGGCCGACCGTGAGATGCCACAGATCCGGGTACCACGACCTCCTCGGCCAGTCTGGAGCGACGAGTATGACGCGGCTGCAATCGGATCTGATCTTGCGTAGCACTCTGGGCAGGAGTGCCAGAGGTGGAAACACATAAGGGAGCCGGAACTGCGACCAATCTTGCACCAAGGCGTCTACCGCCAGAGCACTTTGATCGCGAGACCGCGCCATGAAAGTCGGGACCTTGTTGTTGTGCCGAGACGCCATTAAGTCGACGTCCGGCACCCCCCAGCGGCAACAGATTTCCTGAAACACGTCCGGGTGAAGGGACCACTCCCCTGCGTCCATACCCTGGCGACTGAGGAAGTCTGCTTCCCAGTTTTCCACGCTGTGATACCAATGTGATATGACTGAAAGAATGTGTGATTAGATAGGAATCAAATCATAATCATAAGATAGGAGTGATCCCAGATATTATTTGATCCATCAATAATTCAGTATCAAAGAAGATGTCCTTTGGAGGGCCAAAATGATGACCAAGGAATATATGTCTTGAAGCAGTTGAAGATAAAGGAAGTAACATTTACAGTTCCACTTACAGGAAACTTGTGGTTAGCTTAAAGACAGTTTTAAGGATGAAATTTACGGCTCATTGCAATATTTCACTAACACTGGTCAAACTGTGGTCAGCCAGTTGTCAACTGACAGGATGTGCTGGAAATGTGCAGGAAGCTGCCGTTACCTACAACATTTTGTGGTCAAGTTACATGAACATGACTCAGCTGTCATATGCTGGTGACCATTTAGACACAACCTACAATATTTTCCTATAAAATATACACGGAACTCGCTTAAGGTAGGGAAATACCTTCCAGGACATTGAAGTGTACGTACTCACTGTTCCTGTGATGCCATGCCATGTTGATTCCTTATCTTAACTCGAGTTCCCTCCGATGTGAAAGGATTGCTACAACATAACGGTAATGTTGATGCATATTTCTGTTATTGTATAAGTTTCTATGACTATAAGATTCTAAATGCCTATGTACCATTGATTATATTCATGTGCTATTAAAATAAATAGTATCTTGCTATAAAGAATATTAGTATTCGTGCCTGATTAGGATATCAGTGAGCGCTTCGTAAGTACGGGCTTTCAGCCCCCTTTTTAGTAGAATTTAGCAAGACATAAATTGGCGTAGTCGGCAGGATTACTTCTATTAGAAGTAATTAACGAATTTTTGTAATTTAGAAGTTAAAAACATATATTTGGCAAATTTCCAGATATTTTTCAATCTTTTTGCATAGTGTCAAAATGTTCAGAAAACGTAAGGATAATGTTAAGGAGGTTGTTGTGGAGATCCCCGGCTGGACTGAGGCTCCCTACAATCTTATAGCACATGAATTGGTCAATTGTGGATTGGCAGAACAATGGCAGAATAAGCTCAAGGGTAGTGAGATTACTGATGTTGTTAATGTACTCAGTGGTGTCCCTGTGAAAGCAGGTGATGTAGTGTCTTTAGGACGGCGCATCTGGATTTTGGCAAGTGCATATCGCGAGATGCATGAGCGTAATCTAAAGATGCAAAAGAAATGTTCCCAAATGGAACAAAAGATGATAGAATTAGGTGGCCAGAAAACAGTTCTGGAATGTAATACCAGACTGTTGAAGGATAAATTGGAACATTATCAGAATGTGGCAGAAAAAGCTGCCGTAAAAATCGCTCAAAATAAGTACAAGAAAAGAAGAGGAAAAGTAAATAAAACCAAAGTACATAAAAGTATCGCCTCAGCTTCTGTAAACTGGGATCCCGATACTTGGGATGGGGATGTGTGGGATTCATCTTCATCATCTGATGAGGAGGATTACCATAAAGGGAAGATTCAGGCTAATCCCGTGAGGAGGCGCTTAGAGAGGACAGAGAATGAGATCATCCGGGAACATGTCCGGGATGGTCAGGGGAATCTGCAATATGACGAAGATGGTAATGCCATCACAAATGAGAGAACGATTCCTCATGTAAAAAATCGAGTAACCATTGAAGATTACTCTCAGGGAGAAGTTGATAGCATTTTAACACAGTTTAGACAAAAACCAGGAGAAGGAGAAATTCCCTGGTTGGTCAGGGTGCACGATCTCGGAGGAGGTGGAGTGCACTTTGACGCCGGAGACGTGGCAAAATTTGTCACCATGTCTCGGGACCCAGTAATTCAGAGATCAATAAAAAATTATTTTGTTGATCATAATGAGCATGGTACTCAAAACTTAATCATGATCTTAGCCCATGCTTTTCTGGACAAATACCCATCAGAAGCAGACTTTCCTATCAATGATAAACCTTGGTATACCTTAAAAGATGGTATGGAAAGGCTGAAGGAAGAGGCAATGAGAAATGCTCTTCCTCTTTTGGGAATGGATGATGATTATCTCCAGTACCCATTAACAGCCAGCATAAGAAATAGGCTGGTTAAACATGCTCCTCCAGCATATAAAACAGTTATTTTAACCTTAACTGTAGCACTGACTGGAGAATCAATCGGTGTAGTTCTAGGGAGGATGAGGGAGTTACAGGATATGGGACAGTGGGATAAATCATCCCCTGGAGGCCATGTTGGTAACAGTAAGCCAAACAATCCTGATTGGAAAGGGAAATCAGTAGGGGAGGCCCCACGGGTGTCTCGCAAAGACATGTTCCAGGCTTTGCTTAAAGCCGGGATCAATAAGGAAAGGATTGATGGAAAGGAGACAGGAGAATTATGGAAGTTGTACAAACAGAAAGTTCTATCTGCAAAGAAAGTGACCACTACAAATATGGAAGGGGGTTCAAAAACCCCCAAGGTAAAGAAATCAGAGGGAAAAGGGGAAAAAACCCCAAAGAAAGTGTCTTGGGAAGATTTTCAGTCAGTTTATCCATGGGAAGAACTGGCTGCAGCCGTGGCCACAAAGGTCACGGAAGGAAGGGGTAATGCACAGACTGAAGTCTGTGTAAATGAAAGTTCAGAAGGAAGTGATTTACTATAGGTAGCCAGCCAAGCCCCCCTAATGATAAAAAGGGACGAACGTCCCTACGTCAATCTTAGCATACATTGGAAAGGGGGAAATGTTCAAAGAGTCCCAGCTTTGATTGACACGGGGGCGGAGGCTACTTTAATTCATGGAAACCCAGAAAAAATAAAAGGACCTAGAGTAAAAATTGCTGGACTAGGTGGTCAAGTGATCACTGGGGTTCAGACACAGGTAGCTTTGAAGATAGGTAATTTACCTATCAAGAAGTATACGGTGCTGGTAGTTCCTATACCAGAATATATTTTGGGAATTGATGTCCTAAAAGGGATGACTCTTAATCTAACAGAAGGAAAATTCTCCTTTGGGATTAAGTCTTGTCATAAGGAAATGCGACCAGTGGTGGTGGGCAAAGTCAAAATGCCCCCTGTACATGTGCCTCCAGCTACAAAAATGGTAGCTATGAAACAATATCGAATACCAGGAGGTCACAGAGAGATAGGAGAAACCATTAAGGAATTGGTAGAAACTGGGGTAATGCGCCCTACTACTACCACATGGAATAATCCTGTCTGGCCAGTTAAAAAGAGTGATGGCTCCTGGCGCATGACAGTTGATTATAGGGAGTTAAACAAGAATACTCCTCCCTTGACAGCTGCAGTTCCGGATACAATAACGATTGTGGAAAATATTCAGACTCACTCCGGAACTTGGTATGCAGTAATTGATTTGGCAAATGCTTTCTTTACTATACCTATAGAAGAGAAGGCTCAAGATCAATTTGCATTCACTTGGTTAGGAAGACAATATACCTTTACCAGGTTACCCCAAGGATGGCTACATAGCCCCACAATCTGTCACCGGACGGTGGCAGAGCATTTGGATGGATTTGATCTACCATCAGAAATGCAGATCTCACATTATATCGATGATATAATGATACAAGGACAAGATGAGCAAAGTGTGAAAGATCAATTGACAAAACTGATTGCTCATATGAGAAGTAAAGGATGGGAAATCAATGATGCCAAGGTTCAAGGACCGTCTCAGGTGGTAAAATTTCTTGGGATTCAGTGGAACAAGGGGCACAGAGAGATCTTGCCCAATGCCAGACAGAAAATTATTAATTTCCCGGTCCCTAAATCCAAACAAGAGACTCAGTCTTATATTGGATTGTTTGGTTTTTGGAGACAACATATCCCTCATTTGGGACAAATGTTGGCTCCTTTGTACAAAGTAACGAGGAAAAAATATGAGTTCCACTGGGGAGAGGAACAGCAAAATGCGTTTGAGATGGTCAAGGAAGCGATACAACAAGCCGTGGATCTATGGCCAATGTTGTCAGGACCCGTGGAGCTGCATGTGTCAGTTCAACATATGTATGCCAATTGGTCACTTTGGCAAAAACAAGGGGGAAAAAGAGTTCCTCTTGGATTTTGGAATAGAAAATTACCAGATGCTGGAGAAAAATACACTCCTTTTGAACAGCAATTGTTAGCTTGTTATTGGGCTCTGGTAGAGACCGAACAATTAACCATTGAACATGAGGTATTGCTGAGACCAGCAATACCCATAATGCAGTGGGTGTTGTCCAATCCTAAAACCAATAGGGTGGGGCATGCCCAGGAGCAAAGTATCATTAAATGGAAATGGTACATTTCAGAAAGGGCCAAGAAGGGAGAAGGCGGGATCGCCACTCTACATGAGAAAGTGGCAGAGGTAGCTGAGGAAACATCTTTTCCCAGCAAAGCTGCCATGCTAGAGGAGTCCCCGGTGAAGTGGGGGAAAGCATATGAAGATTTAACTGAACCACAACAAACACATGCATGGTTCACAGACGGATCAGCCCGTTATGTGAGTGGGAAAAGGTTGTGGAAAAGTGTTGCATATAATCCCAGATTGGAAAAATTTCTGTCAGTAGAAGGGGAAGGCAAAAGTAGTCAATATGCAGAACTCTATGCCATATTCTTGGCATTATCTTTTGAACAAGGAAAAGAGTGTCATCTTTTTACTGATTCCTGGTCAGTAGCAAATGGATTAGCCACATGGATGATGGGATGGAAAAAACACAATTGGTTAATTCATGGAAAAGAGATTTGGGGCAAGGAAGTGTGGCAAGAGATTGAAGAGATTATTCAATTTACCAAGACCACTGTATTTCATGTCGATGCTCATGTCCCTACTAACTCACTTGAACGTTTGTTTAATTCAGAAGCAGATAAAGCAGCAGCCATCAGACAAGTCAGTCCAACAGGTGACAAGGAAAAAGAGGCATGGTTGCAAGGTACAGCTGTTTGGGCACACCAGAAAAGTGGACATTTGGGAGAAAAAGCCACTTACAGGTGGGCTCAGGAAAGGGGTGTGCCTCTTACTCTTGATATCATTAAAGAAACCATTCTACACTGTCCAGTGTGCCAACATTCACAAAAGAGGGAGGTTCCACATACAGTAATGGGACACATAGGTCGAGGACAATTACCTGCACAAATTTGGCAGATGGATTTCATTGGTCCATTGCCAGAAAGTAGAGGGTGTAAATACGTCTGCACTGCAGTAGACACATACTCAGGTTTGATGGTGGGTTTTCCCTGTAAGGCAGCAACCCAGTGGAGTACTGAGAGAACTTTAGAAATCATCACTCAATACTATGGAGTTCCATTGCAGGTACAATCAGATAATGGTTCTCATTTTACTGGCCAGAAGATAAAAGATTATGCCCAAGAACATAACATTCAATGGGTGTATCATATGCCATACTATCCCCAGGCTGCTGGTCTGGTGGAAAGAATGAATGGGTTGTTGAAATCCACCTTGAAAAAAGTAAATCAATCAGACAAACAGTATGGACAATGGAGAGACAATCTCAGTGAAGCCCTACAGATAATAAACAATAGACCTATCACAGATTCTATGACTCCTCTCATGAGGATGTTGACACCAAATCTTACTATTCATGAGGCACACGTAGTGAGTACAATCATTTACTGGAAAGTGGAAGAAGAGGCAAAACTCCCAGAAAGAGTGACACCTTATTCAGCAGGTTTAGACCTCAGTACCTTGGAAACTGTCGTGGTACCCCCAGGTAAGGTAAAACCAATTTCAACAGGATTGGGTTGCCAGATGCCAAAGGATCATTATGGTCAAATAGCCACTCGTTCTAGTTTAGCGTTAAAAGGAGCCATAGTGGTGGGAGGGGTAATAGATGCAGATTATCAGGGAGAAATCAAGGTACTGATGTTAAATTTGGGAAATGAACCTTTGATCTTGGTGAAACACCAGAAGGTGGCTCAGATGTTGATAATTCCAATAAACTTGTCTGAGATAAGAGAAGGAACTGCCCCAGTAGAATTAACAATACAGGGTACTAAAGGTTTTGGATCCTCTAATATTACAAATGTAGGAGCAAAAATATGGATTCAAAACCTCCAAGGACCGCCCTCAGAGGCAGAGGTAATAGCGGTCGGAAAAGATCGTACTCTCCTGATAATGAGACCAGGAGTGGAGAAGTGGGAATATGTCCCACAAGAAAAATGTTATTTACGAGAATAATAGTGTATCTTTATTTGCAGATGGTGTTGTAAATAAGCGGAATCCATAGTATCGGTTACTGGGAAGAGCTCGATAGTGAGGAGATGGAGAAATTCCTGTGTTTGATGTTTGCCTCTTTGGTCGTTGGATGGACAAGTCTACATCAGGAGAAACCTGTGGCGAATAAATTTCTGATGCACCATCACATTTTAACGGATGCGCTGAACAGTAGTCAACACACAGATTGCTGGATCTGTACACATTCTCCGGTTACAGCCACCAGTATCCCTTATCTGGCTATCCCGGTATCGATGGAGGAAATCCTAAAGTGGAAAAGTTGTTCTGATCAACTTGCTGATAAAGACACTCGGAATGTTCGACTATGGAATACTACAGTACCCATTCCCGTAGTGGGATGGATCAATCTTCCATGGTGGCAAGGCAATTTGAGTGGAACAATCACCAATTTACAATATCTGGCTTTTAAGGGAGGAATTTGGGTACCAAGAAATAAGACTGGACTGACTAACCTGGGATTCATCCCTATGGAGAATATAAAAATAAGTTTTGGGACAACTGTAGATACATTAGATGCTTTTAAACCCAGCTTAGTGGAAAGAACAATTCATGATATGCTATGGCCTTATGCCAATATGTTCATAAATGGGACTAGTGAAACTTGTAGTAACATATCGGGAAATTTAATGTGTAATGATTACTCTGAATATCGAGCAAATGATCCGACCTGTAATAACCCTAATGTAGGATACTGTAGCCCAATTGGACAACAGCCCGGGTGGTGTTTGTTATCAAATGTTAGTATTTTCGTTGATTTGGTTCATCGTTTAGTTTTGCAACATTCGGCTTTATGGG
>NW_027442987.1:0-66346 GCF_048569485.1 Anomaloglossus baeobatrachus | reverse complement strand
CACAAAGTCCTAGCTTAGTGATGGCAGGTGTCTATGAGACACCCCCCATCACGAAACTGTAGTGAAATATATAAACACAAACACCGAAAAATCCTTTATTTGAAATAAAAGACGAAAAAAACACCCTCTTTCACCACTTTAATAATCCCCAAACACTCCTCCAGGTCTGACGTAATTTACACGAGATCCCACAACGTTTCAGCTCTGCTACATCGGAAGCTGACAGGAGCGGCTGTAGAGCACGACCGCTCTCCGTGAGCTTCACGGAGCAACTGAAGTGAGTCACGCTGTCAGCGGTGACGTCGCTCAGGTTCCCCGCGGCCGCAGCTGGATCCTCCAACTGTCTCAGGTGGAGGACTTCAGCTGTGGCCGCAGGTAACCTGAGTGACAGCACCATTGATTGTGCGGCTCACTTCAGTCACTCAGGTGATTTGCAATCACAGGTGAGTCCTTCACTTGTGATCACAAATGAGGCCGCGACATAGAGAGCCGCGTGATGACAGTGAACTCGGGTGAAGATCTTATGTCACTGCTGCGGACCCCTGTGTTCTGGCACTGACCTCAGAGGTTCATCTGAGTTCATTACAGCACACAGAGATAGAAGATGGGCTCAAGAGCAATTGGTGGAACAAGCCACTAATTTGAAGGACGTTGTGCAGGAGAAAGGGGGATCTGCTGAAAAATATTATGCCAGGCTCCAACGAGTCTCTCGGATCTCGGGTTCACTACGACCAATAAGTCACAAGCCAACCTCCTAATCACCACCTTTTTTGAAGGTCTGCAAACAGACCTTAAGGACATGGTAATGTCCACTCGACCCGAGATCATAAATCCTCCTGCCAAAGATGCTATCCTGGTTGTTAAAAGCTTCCAGAGAAGCCTGGTAAAACATCCAGCCCCGAAATTTAAATAGAATACCCCAGCACTGGTGTATACTAACACACCAGCGCAGCCCTTACCACAGCCCATGCCCCAACAGGGCCCAAACCCTGTCTATGTACCTTCAAACCACAGTGTCAACAAGAATACTGCCCTATGCAGCAGCAGCCATAATACTTTCAGCCACAGCATATTCAGCCACAACATAACCTTGTTATGACAATAATCAACGTGGCCATCAAAACCAATGTCTTATCTGTTGGCGTTGTGGCCAGCCCGGTCACTTCCAGAGAAGGTGCCGTACCCTAAAAGAGTGTGGCCGGGTACCCTCAAAACCATAACCAAAACCTGCAGCACATAAATGCACAATGAAGGTGTGGCCAATCAAATTCTGTCGTGATGGTCAGTTCAAATCAGGGTTTTTCTACATCTGTAACTTTAGATGTCACAGGGACCTCTATTAAATTCATGGTGGAGACTAGGGCGGTCAATTCTATTGTTAAAATATTTGATATACCACCTGATCACACCCTGCCCCTTTCTGATGATGTCCTTACCCTAGTGGGCGTAGATGGATTACCCACTACGCATACATTGACCGGTACCGGATGGATCTTTCCCTGTAATTCACAACCAGTTCGTGTTGTCAAAAAATCTTTCGAGTCAATTTATTAAAATTTGATTTGTTGAATAAATTAAAGGTCGCTATAAATTAAGATGGAGAAGGAGGTATTACTCTCACCCTGACTAAAGTAAGTTTCCCAGAAGGGTGTGAGGAGACTTGCCTCCTACGGGTACTTCTTACTGTGATGCTCTCTATGCCATGTGCTGATGAATCTGATGTAGACCATTATGGTCAAAAGGGCCTAATGATGTGGGTAAACTCCCTGTAGATCTAGTAATGATCTATCTGAAGCCAGGTGTGCCTTTTTCCTGGAGTATCACAGTATCCCTTTAAATCAGTCCAAGAAGCGGGTCTCCAAGGCCAAGTTGACACTGCAGCGAGACGTGAGAGTGACAGGGAAAGGTGGGGGCTAAGTCAGCTCCTAAGAAAAAAACTGACGAAGAAGAGAAAAAGGAAAATAAAATGGTTTCAGCAGAGATTTGCAAGGCTGCATGTGTTTCACTTTTTACTGATGAGTGTTTCTTGGCTGGTTGGGTGGGTTTTGTTTAACCCTTAGAGTTCAGGATTTCACCAGATATTATTAATAGTATCCTGCTAATATCTAAATAATTAAATTAACTTTGCAGGGAAAATTAGATTTTTTGAAATATGCAAATTAGGGTTTTTTTGTTTTTATGGTCATCTTTTTGTTTTGTGTTTCTGCATACAAATTGCCAGTATTAATTAGTTTTCTTTTCTTTTACAGATACAGAATATATATGAATCGTGTTGTCTATTGTAAGGTTTCAAAATTTTCCAGCAGTAGAAGGCACAGCAGACATATTGGATAGATGATCTAATGCATATTTCTTTAGTTTTTGTTTTTATAGATGGACAGACATATTGGATAGATGATCTAATGCATATTTCTTTTTTTTGTTTTTATAGATGGAACAAGATGCTGGTCGATTCTACACTGGAAATATCACGGTTTACACAACATGAGGTAGTGTACATTTGAACCACTCCCTCCCCTTCTATCGGTACAGGAGGAAGTGACATATTAATCCCCTCTCTAGTGGGTGAAGCAGAGGTAGGTAAGATAGTCAAAATGTGTATGTAGGATGTAGATCTTTCCTGTTGTCAAATGAGCTAGGTATGCTGTAGATAAAGTCTAAATCTGAGCTGATGGAATCGGATGGAGATCCCCGCACAGGTGCAGCTGACCAAGAAGCAGTGAACGGGCCTAGAGTTGAGGAGTCCTTTACCAATGCATATGGACCATACCTCGGTGGCACCTGTCACGTCAGTGACTTCTGTTACTCCTTGTGTTCTTAAATCCCTACAGGAACAAGCGAATCAACAAGGAATGGAGTGCGAGATGCAGGGAGCCAGCTGACTGAGGAAGGTCTGTGGATAAAGGGCGGTAAGCTTTCTCTGCCATGAGATCTCTTCTCAATGATGGCCCAGGTAACATGGACTAAAATCTGTGAAAGACGAATATCAGTGTGTGCTTTGGTGATGCCAGGGTTCAGTACCCAGGTGGGCAGACTCACCCGGTCTTGTAAAACACGTTCTTAAAACAATGAGACAAAACTGAAAAGAGTTCACAGAAGCACCCTGCACCTGCTCTACCCATTTTTAGAGACCGCAAACTGATTATAGATGTATATCATGAGCACGTTGTATGCAAGTCTGTGCGTGTTGTGTAGATTTCTTTCCAGGTTTGGTCAGAGGCATTCCAGTGCAGAAAGCAACATCATTGCTGAAAATCCACATAATGCAAGTGGTATGTAAAAAAAAACACAAAAAACAAACAGGTCTCTATGTAAAATGATTTTTTTGGTTTAACACAAGGCACGTACAATTTTCATATGATTGACTAAATAGTGAAATAAACAAGTGTATTTTCTAATTCCAGATCCTAAATCAGGGTTTGTAGTATATGGTTTTCAGTCAGGACACTGATTAATCCTAAAGGGACAAGCGAGAAAGAGTCATGAGTCAAGATTAGATGAGTTGATCCAGCTTGTCCCCACCATAGAAATTTCGATGAAGCTCAATGGCAGGACAACATGGATTCACGCCTCACATTACAGAAGGGTCGATCCACCGGAGCTGCACTGAGCATCCTGCTCATTCTGTATAATTGAGTATTTTTCAATAAACGAGTCCAGTCTATGACATTGGCTCATACGGTGAACACGTTTTGTGTGATCATTGTCTGATTCAGTAATATCTGCACAGATACAGTCATATGAAAAAGTTTGGGCACCCCTATTAATGTTAACCTTTTTTCTTTATAACAATTTGGGTTTTTGCAACAGCTATTTCAGTTTCATATATCTAATAAATGATGGACTCAGTAATATTTCTGGATTGAAATGAGGTTTATTGTACTAACAGAAAATGTGCAATCTGCATTCAAACAAAATTTGACAGGTGCATAAGTATCGGCACCCTTAGCAATTTCTTGATTTGAACACTCCTAACTACTTTTTACTGGCTTACTGAGGCACTAAATTGGTTTTGTAACTTCATTGAGCTTTGAACTTCATAGGCAGGTGTATTCAATCATGAGAAAAGGTATTTAAGGTGGCCACTTGCAAGTTGGTCTCCTATTTGAATCTCCTATGAAGAGTGGCATCATGGGATCCTCAAAACAACTCTCAAATGATCTGAAAACAAAGATTATTCAACATAGTTGTTCAGGGGAAGGATACAAAAAGTTGTCTCAGAGATTTAAACTGTCAGTTTCCACTGTGAGGAACATAGTAAGGAAATGGAAGAACACAGGTACAGTTCTTGTTAAGCCCAGAAGTGGCAGGCCAAGAAAAATATCAGAAAGGCAGAGAAGAAGAATGGTGAGAACAGTCAAGGACAATCCACAGACCAGCTCCAAAGACCTGCAACATCATCTTGCTGCAGATGGTGTCACTGTGCATTGGTCAACAATACAGCACACTTTGCACAAGGAGAAGGTGTATGGGAGAGTGATGCGAAATAAGCCGTTTCTGCAAGCACGCCACAAACAGAGTCGCCGGAGGTATGCAAAAGCACATTTGGACAAGCCAGTTACATTTTGGAAGAAGGTCCTGTGGACTGATGAAACAAAGATTGAGTTGTTTGGTCATACAAAAAGGCGTTATGAATGGAGGCAAAAAAACACGGCATTCCAAGAAAAGCACTTGCTACCCACAGTAAAATTTGGTGGAGGTACCATCATGCTTTGGGGCTGTGTGGCAAATGCCAACACCGGGAATCTTGTTAAAGTTGAGGGTCGCATGGATTCAACTCAGTATCAGCAGATTCTTGATGAATAGTGACGACGTTGCAGTTACGCAGGGGGTGGATATTTCAGCAAGACAATGATCCAAAACACCAATCCAAATCTACTCAGGCATTCATGCAGAGGAACAATTACAATGTTCTGGAATGGCCATCCCAGTCCCCAGACCTGAAAATCATTGAACATCTGTGGGTTGATTTGAAGCGGGCTGTCCATGCTTGGCGACCATCAAACTTAACTGAACTGGAATTGTTTTGTAAACAGGAATGGTCAAAAATATCTTCATCCAGGAACTCATTAAAAAGCTACAGGAAGCGACTAGAGGCTGTGATTTTTGCAAAAGGAAGATCTCCAAAATATTAATGTCACTTTTATGTTGAGGTGCCCATACTTATGCACCTGTCAAATTTTGTTTAAATGCAGATTGCACATTTTCTGTTAGTACAATAAACCTCATTTCAATCCAGAAATCTTACTGAGTCCATCATTTATTAGATATATAAAACTGAACTAGGTGTTGCAGAAACCCAAATTGTTATAAAGAAAAAAGGTTAACATTACTAGGGGTGCCCAAACTTTTTCATATGACTGTATATAGCTAATTCGATCCATGCCTCTGATACTCTGAATGAAGATACCATTAGCTATCTTCACCTAAATTTCTCCTTTGACACTGCCAGAGGGTGCATTTTGTTTGTACAATTACAGAATGCAGCGTGCGCACATACCCTAATGCTACCTGCTTATTCCAGGTCTTTCTCTAGCTCTCCACAGTTAGTCCTTTGCTCTTGGTCACCTCTTCTGATAATTTTTTTCACTCCTCTGTCTGAAATCTTGAGACAAGCACCTAGGTGTAGCCGGTTTATGGTGAAATGTTCTTCTTTTCAATTCTAGATTATGGCCCCAAAAGTGCTGACTGGAATTTTTTGTAGTTTAGAAATCTTCTGTATCCAATGCCATCAGTATGTTTTGCACAAGAAAGCTGCAAAAGTCGTGAGACAGCCCATTGATTTTACCCATCAGGCAACGTTTCTTGTATGGCACCTTGGTAATGAGTCACTTTTTTATAGGACATCAGTTGAACCAGCTGCTATTTTTCAATAAGTTGCAGGATTGCTTTCTAATTACTGATAAGATTTCAGCTGGTGTCATGACTTTCCATGGCTTTTTGCACATCTTTCTTTATGCATTCAATACATTTTTCCTGTTATTTCTCATTATTACACATCACTTAATTTATGGACAGCTACGGTTTGATTTCTCTTTCCTATGTGGACTGGATAAGTTGTTACCAACATCTGATGAGAAACTGTCAAACATGGTGGTGGCAGCATCATGGTTTGGGCCTGCTTTTCTTCAGCAGGGACAGGGAAGATGGTTAAAATTGATGGGAAGATGGATGGAGCCAAATACAGGACCATTCTTGAAGAAAACCTCTTGGAGTTTGCAAAAGACCTGAGACTGGGATGGAGATTTGTCTTCCAACAAGACAATGATCCCAAACATAAAGCAAAATCTACAATGGAATGGTTCACAAATAAATGTATTCAGGTATTAGAATGGCCAATTCAAAGTCCAGACCTGAATCCAATCAAGAATCTGTGGAAAGAGCTGAAAACTGCTGTTCACAAACGCTCTCCATCCAACCTCACTCAGCTCGAGCTGTTTGCAAAGGAAGAATGGGCAAGAATTTCAGTCTCTTGATATGCAAAATTGATAGAGACAAACTCAAGCGTCTTGCAGCTGTAATCGCAGCAAAAGGTGACACTACAAAGTATTAACTTAAAGGGGACGAATAATATTGCACGCCCCACTTTTCAGTTATTTCAGTTATTCTTCACCACAACATTAAAATTTTTATCTTTATCTTTGAAGCCTGAAATATGGGAAAAGGTTGAAAAATTCAACAGAGCCTAATACTTTTGCAAGGCACTGTAGCTCTCAATATACGAGGGGCTGCTGATAAGTCTGAGTTTACCCAGTAAGAAACGAGATAGGATGATGAAACTTTACATTTATTCCACATACTCTCCACTGATGTCAACACACTTCTTACATTGGTATTCCAAGTTCTGTAAGCCTAGCAAAAAGAAGGATTTCGGTTGTGCCTCAAACCAGGCATCTGTAGCAGCTATGGAATCCGAAATGGTGTGAAATTTGGTACCCTTGAGGTCTTTCTTCAAGTTTCCAAACAGATGATAGTCAGAGGGAGCTAGATCTGGTGAATAAGGTGGGTGGTCAACCAGCTGGAAGCCCAGTTCTGACAGTTTTGTTGTGGTCACTTGTGCAGTGTGAGTGGAGGCATTGTCTTGCAGGAACAAGATTCCTTTGGACAGCTTGCCGCACCTTTTGGCCTTCGGAGCTGCCTTTAGTTGGTCCAAAAGTTCAATGTAATAGCTTGCATTGATGGTGGAACCCTTTTGAAGGTAGTCCACTTGCAGCACACCCTCCTTATCCCAGAATACAGACACCATCACCTTAGTGGCTGATTTTTGCATCCAGAACTTCTTTGGACGAGGAGAACCACTGTGCCTCCACTCTTTTGATTGTTCCTTGTTTTCAGGGTCATACAAATAAATCCAGGTCTCATCCATAGTGACCAGTCGATCCAGGAAGTTCTTATCAGTCTGGAAACATTGACAAATGGACCTGGAAGTTTAGGGTCCCACTTTGCAGATAGCTTCCTCTAAAATATCCAAATGTTCATGGATAAGGACACAAACACATTCACGGGAAATCCCCATGATGTCTGCTATTGCTTTAGCTGAAATTCGTTGATTCTCAGTATGAGGTTGTGCACAGCATTGCCGATCTCCAGAACAAGAACCACTCTCGGTCGTCCATGACGTTCCTCATCACTGGTGCTGAAGTGGCCAGTTTTAACTGTGGAATATGAAGTGTATTGATTCCCCAATGTCTGCGAGATATCACCATGAATATCCTTTGTGGACTTTCCTTGCAGAAACAAGAATTTTATCACTCCTCTGCTCTCAGTTGCTGTGAATATTGCATTAGACTCCGCCATTTTGTTTTTCCACGTGCGTAGAACACCGTTGCCATAAGATTTAAACATGAAATTTTGAAAACATATATTAGACACATAAGACTTTCATGTGATGTAGTATGTGTTACCATAGAAACAAAAAAAGATCACAAAGCTAAAGACTTATCAGCAGACCCTCGTACAGGATGAGCACCCACATAGCTCTCAATATACAGTATTAGCCCTCACAAAGCTCTCTATATAAAGGATGAGCCCTCACGTAGCTCTCTATATAAAATATGAACCCCCACATAGCCCCCTATATAAAGTATGAGCCCTCACATAGCTCTCTATATACAGGATAAGCCCTAACATAGCTCTCTATATACAGGATGAGCCTTCACATAGCTCTCCATATAAAATATGAACCCCAGATAGCACCCTATATACAGGATAAGCCCTCATATAGCCCCCTATATACAGTATGAGCCCTCACACAGCTTTCTATATAAAGGTGAGCCCTCACATAGTTCTCTATATAAAATATGAACGCCACATAGCTCTCTATATACAGTATGAGCCCTCTAATAGCTCCCAATACACAGGAGGGTCCCCTACATAGGTCTATATACAGGATAAGCCCTCAAATAGCCCTCTATATGCAGTAGGAGCCCTCACCTAGACCCTCTATATGCAGTATGAGCCCTCACCTAGCTCTCTATATAAAGGATGAGCCCTCACATAGCTCTCTATATCAAATATGAACCACCACATAGCCCCCTATATATAGTATAAGCCCTCACATAACCCCCTATATACAGTATGAACCCTCACATAGCTTTCTATATAAAGGATGAGCTTTCACATAGTTCTCTATATAGAATATGAACCTCACATACCTCTCTATATACAGTATGAGCCCTCACATAGCTCCCAATACACAGGATGGTCCCCTACATAGCTCTCTATATAAAGGATGAGCCCTCACATAGTTCTCTATATACAGGATAAGCCCTCACATAGCTGTCTATATCAAAAATGAACCCCCACAGTCCCCTATATACAGTGTAAACCCTCACATTGCCACTATATACAGGAAAAACCCTCACACAGCTCTCTATATACAGGATGAAACCTCATATATCTCTCTATATTCAGGATGAACCTTCACATGGCTACCTTTATACAGTATGAGCCCTTAGATAGCCCTATATACAGGATGAGCATGCACATAGCTTCCAAGATGCGGGATGAGCCATCACATAGCTCGCTATATACTGGATGAGCCCTCACACAGCTCTCTATATACAGGATAAGCCCTCACATAGCTCCCTATATACAGGAGGAGACTGAACATAGCTCCCTATATACAAGAGGTGCCCACACATTTCTCTCTATACACAGGATGAGCCCCCATATAGCCCAGTATATACAGTATGAGCCCCCAGTCAGCCACCTATATACAGTATGATCCCCCACATAGTCTCCTATATACAGTATGAGCTCACACACAACCCCCTACATACAGCATAATCCCCCATAGCTTTCTATATACAGTATGAGCCCTCTATACGATATGAGTCCCCGGACAGCCCCTTAAATACAGTATGAGCCCCTGCATAGCCCCCTATATACAGTATAATCCTCACATAGCCCCCTATGTACAGGATTGGCCCTGCCATTACACACTATATAAAAGCATGGATTCCATAAACATATTAAGAAAAAAAACACACACAGACCTCACTTTCGTTCCTTTGGCACTCTGCTTTGGTCCACAAGACTCCACTTCTTCACACATGCTGGTACCAACTGATGATGCCACAGAACAGGCCACGGGACCTCAGCTGGAGCTGAGCTGCCATTCTGTATTGCCAGCAATGGAGCGCCAGGAAAGCTCCCAGTTCCGACATGTGCACAGCTGTTAATGGTGCAAACATTATAGTGAGGGTAATTGTGACGCCCTGGCCCCGCCAGGTGTCGCACACAGGGTAGGCCCCCCGCATAACACCTTCCCAAAAAGGGTTACACCAAAGCCAACCAAATCATAGTCACCCCCCTCAGGGTAGGACAGGCACACCAATGGGCGGGAGCAGGCGGATGGAGCACGCCCACCTAGGGGTCTAGAGAACCTGGGGCGGGAAAAGTAGTCAGTTCAAGTCTGAGTTGAAGTGGAGTTGAGTGGAAGTTGAAGGAGGAGAGGAGTGAAGCCTGTGACAGTGACAGTCTGTCACGTGGAAGTAGCAGCAGAGAGGCGTCGGGACGGAGCCCCGGCGTATTGGCTAGGTGGCAGACGGTTGTCCATATCTGACAGAAGTTGGGAAGACGGCTGCGGGAGATCCGAGGAGGACAGGGTTGGAGCCCGCCGGTACCGAGTACCGGAGATCTGAACCGGAAACTGTGCAGAGAGGGGGTACTTGGACCCTGAAGCCAGGACCGGAACTAAAGGCCTAGCTAATTAACCAATTGAGGGCAGGATTATAGGTCCTGTCCCAACCAAAGTCCCAAAAGCAGACAACCACCCACCGAGGGGGTAAGGGCATCCGCCAGGGCCCGTAGATCCCAAGGGTCAGCGTCAGCGGGCACGGTTCCCAACCAAAAGTACCGGGAGCGGACTCCCGTGTTCCATACCGGGAAGTCCACACACTACAAAACACAGTGCAGAGGAAAAGTGACACAGACCACCAGCCCGGGTGTGGGACCAGAGTAAACCTGGCCGCGGCGGCCGGTCACCAACACATTGGTTTACCGATTGGACTTGTGTGAAGTTATTTGTGAGTACATTGACATCCCCCGGTGTGTCCGGGCGCGCCGGCACCTGCAGTCACCATCCTCAACACAGAGACACTGAGAACTGGGGCAGCAATCCCTACCCACGGAGGGGTTAACATCCAGCTGCAAGCCCATCACCCCTGGGTGCTCCCCAGCAGCAGCGGTGGTGCTACATTTCACCACACACCATAGGTGGCGTCACAAAATCCTCGTATATAAACGTCCCCTTTTCATTCGAAGTGTCCGCGAGACCCCCCGGGTCCGGAGACCCCTCGAGCCACACTGCAGATCCGGATCCGATCAGCTCGGCTGCTGGTGTGAGGGCGGCACATAATCTCACTTGCCCTCATTATAATCTACCTATCAGTATGTAATAGACTAATCTGTACACTGTATGTGCTATGTTTTATTTACACAGATATATACTGTTATATGCACTGTACTAATCACACCTGCACATACAGGACCTCACATATATATGGAGCCAGGGTCGGACTGGGGTGTGAGGGGCCTACCAGGGAAATTGCCTCTAGGGGCCCGCACTATAGCTACTGTAAACGTTTTTATTACTTGATCATTTTCGGCTTCTCTCAGTATAACGTGCGACTTTTAGCAAATCCTACAGTGCGCAGAAGAGCCCTGTCCTGTGCCTGCAGATATCACAGGATTTCCTGTAGCCTCTTATTTATTGTAGTTAATAATGGAATCTATTATTTACAGTCAGTCGCAGGTTTTCTTACACACGGACATTCCTTGTCCTAGGAAAACCACCGAGTACAACAGCCAAACAATAATCAAAGAGAAGCAGAACGTTATCCAGCATCTTCATATGGAAACGTTTACTAACATTAATCCCCCTCTGCCCTCATCTGGGAAATCCCCTGTAAGGGTGCGTGCCCAGCCGTCCACGATCAGTGTTTGCAGCATGTTGGCTGTAGCATGGTTCAGCTGCATCCAAAACGCTGCGTTGTAAGTACAAGCACAGTGGAGGGATTTCTAGAAATCCCGTGCCCAATGTGATTCTTGTTTCCGCAGCAAACACTGACCTGCGGATCTTCTTTCTAGACCACAGCATGTCAATTGTTTGCTGCGTGATCATATGCTCCTCCGTATGGAGAACACAAGTGAAAGACCGCAGCGCACTGAAGCCTGATTGTGGGTATGAGCAGCTGCGGTCTCCTGCGGAGAACACTCGCAGCCCCGCAGGTCCGGACCCGCTCCATGCAGAACACAGTGAGTCCTGATCGTGGGCATATACCCTAAGGGGCACTTTGCACACTGCGACATCGCAGGCCGATGCTGCGATGCCGAGTGCGATAGTCCCCGCCCCCGTCGCAGCAGCGATATGTGGTGATAGCTGGCGTAGCGAAAATTATCGCTACGCCAGCTTCACACACACACTCACCTGCCGTGCGACGTCCCTGTGGCCGGCGACCCGCCTCCTTGTTAAGGGGGCGGGTCGTGCGGCGTCACTGCGACGTCACACGGCAGGCGGCCAATCGGAGCGGAGGGGCGGAGATGAGCAGGATGTAAACATCCTGCCCACCTTCTTCCTTCCGCATATCCTACGGAAGCCGCAGTGACGCTGGTAGGAGATGTTCCTCGCTCCTGCGGCTTCACACACAGCGATGTGTGCTGCCGCAGGAGCGAGGAACAACATCGGACCGTCGCGTCAGCGTAATTATGAATTATGCCGACGCTGCACCGATGATACGATTACGACGCTTTTGCGCTCGTTAATCGTATCATCAAGGCTTTACAAACTGCGATGTCGCATGCGATGCCGGATGTGCGTCACTTTCAATTTGACCCCACCGACATCGCACCTGCAATGTCGCAGTGTGCAAAGTGCCCCTAAGAGTCAGTGTGTGGAGGTGTGAAGCATTACCACCAAATACACTTTACCATTTGGAGACTCTGGTGAATATTTGTCTTCACTATAGTTTCTAAACTAGTGTTACATGTTGGATAAACCCTTCACTAGTCCTGTGTATTCTGACAACACTGCTCTATAGACAGATCAGGCTTTTTTTTTACATATATAGTATTTATACTGAAGCTCCTCTTGTACTATCATCACATATAGAGGCCCCCTGAAGAGTAATTACATATAGCCTAAGATAATGACACTAACACTGGGGCACTGGGGGTACAGGATAATGACATTGACACTGGGGGTACAGGATAATGACACTGGGGTATAGGGCAATGTCACTGACACTGGGGTTACAGGATAATGACACTGACACTGGGGTTACAGGATAATGACACTGACACTGGAGGTACAGGATAATGACACTGACACTGGGGGTACAGGATAATGACACCGACACTGGGGGTACAAGATAATGACACTGACACTGGGGGTACAGGATAATGACACTGACACTGGGGGTACAGGATAATGACACTGACACTGGGGGTACAGGATAATGACACTGACACTGGGGGTACAGGATAATGACACTGACACTGGAATACAGGATAATGACACTGGGGATACAGGATAATGACACTGATACTGGGGGTACAGGATAATGACACTGACACTGGGGGTACAGGATAATGACACTGACACTGGGGGTACAGGATAATGACACTGACACTGGGGGTACAGGATAATGACACTGACACTGGAGTACAGGATAATGACACTGGGGATACAGGATAATGACACTGATACTCGGGGTACAGGATAATGACACTGACACTGGGGGTACAGGATAATGACACTGACACTGGGGGTACAGGATAATGACACTGACACTGGAGGAACAGGATAATGACACTGACACTGGGAGTACAGGATAATGACACTGGGGATACAGGATAATGACACTGATACTGGGGGTACAGGATAATGACACTGACACTGGGGGTACAGGATAATGACACTGACACTGGGGGTACAGGATAATGACACTGACACTGGAGTACAGGATAATGACACTGGGGATACAGGATAATGACACTGATACTCGGGGTACAGGATAATGACACTGACACTGGGGGTACAGGATAATGACACTGACACTGGGGGTACAGGATAATGACACTGACACTGGGGGTACAGGATAATGACACTGACACTGGGAGTACAGGATAATGACACTGGGGATACAGGATAATGACACTGATACTGGGGGTACAGGATAATGACACTGACACTGGGGGTACAGGATAATGACACTGACACTGGGGGTACAGGATAATGACACTGACACTGGAGTACAGGATAATGACACTGGGGATACAGGATAATGACACTGATATTCGGGGTACAGGATAATGACACTGACACTGGGGGTACAGGATAATGACACTGACACTGGGGTACAGGATAATGACACTGACACTGGAGGAACAGGATAATGACACAGACACTGGGGTACAGGATAATGACACTGGGGGTACAGGATAATGACACTGACACTGGGGTACAGGATAATGACACTGACACTGGAGGAACAGGATAATGACACAGACACTGGGGTACAGGACAATGACACCGACACTGGGGGTACAAGATAATGACACTGACACTGGAGGTACAGGATAATGACACTGACACTGGGGGTACAGGATAATGACACCGACACTGGGGGTACAAGATAATGACACTGACACTAGGGGTACAGGATAATGACACTGACACTGGGGGTACAGGATAATGACACTGACACTGGGGGTACAGGATAATGACACTGACACTGGGGGTATAGGATAATGACACTGACACTGGAGTACAGCATAATGACACTGGGGATACAGGATAATGACACTGATACTGGGGGTACAGGATAATGACACTGACACTGGGGGTACAGGATAATGACACTGACACTGGGGGTACAGGATAATGACACTGACACTGGGGGTACAGGATAATGACACTGACACTGGGAGTACAGGATAATGACACTGGGGATACAGGATAATGACACTGATACTGGGGGTACAGGATAATGACACTGACACTGGGGGTACAGGATAATGACACTGACACTGGGGGTACAGGATAATGACACTGACACTGGAGTACAAGATAATGACACTGGGGATACAGGATAATGACACTGACACTGAGGGTACAGGACAATGACACTGACACTGGGGGTACAGGATAATAACACCGACACTGGGGGTACAGGATAATGACACTGACACTGGGGGTACAGGATAATGACACTGACACTGGGAGTACAGGATAATGACACTGACACTGGAGGAACAGGATAATGACACAGACACTGGGGTACAGGATAATGACACTGGGGATACAGGATAATGACACTGACACTGGAGTACAGGACAATGACACTGACACTGGAGGTACAGGATAATGACACTGACACTGGAGTACAGGATAATGACACTGGAGGTACAGGATAATGACACTGACACTGGGGGTATAGGATAATGACACTGACACTGGGGGTACAGGATAATGACACTGACACTGGGGTTACAGGATAATGACACTGACACTGGGGGGACAGGATAATAACACTGACACTGGGGGTACAGGATAATGACACTGACATTGGGGGTACAGGATAATGACACTGACACTGGGGGTAGCAATGGGCCCCCCAGCCTTGTGTACTCTAGCAATGGGCCTCTCTTCCTGTCCCCTATTATGCCATTGTTCACACACACACACGCACGCACGCACACACACACACACACACACACACACACACACACGTTATTCTCACCTGTCCTCCGTACCTGCGCTGTCCTTACCTTACCAGTCCGCAGGCTCATGGACCCCTCCATGATCTCGTCCGGTGCACGGAGCCGCCGCTGCCGCAGAATGCCATCATGGCTTTACTGCAATTAAATGCTTTGCAGCGCCGTAAAGCATTTAACTGCAGTAAAGCAATGAAGTCAACCTGCAGCGGCGGCTCCGTGCACCGGACGGGTCACTGAGGGGGTCTGTGTCTTGCGGTCTGGAGCACCACGGGAACAGAGGAGAACAGGTGAGAATGATTATTTTTTTTTTCTTCGGCTCCTTCTGAGCAGTTACTTCTCCTCTGCATCCCTGCGCGTCCTCTCCTCTGCTGCTCCGGCGGCGGCAGTGTGATGACGGCCGCTGTGTCGGTGCGGGGCTGAGCAGGTCCTCCGCCTCCTGACACCGGCCGGACTGTTCACATGTACGAGCGTCTGAAGGATGCACGTACATTTGAACAGCGAGCGGTGCAGGACCTACGGTGAGTCACATGACTGTCTGTGATGTCACCACAGGTCCTTCTGCACCCGCAAAAACTGCAGCGATAGTACGGATCGTGTGCTATCGCTGCAGTGTGTAATTGAAAGGCTGGGGGCCCTCAGAGTGTGGGAGGAGGGGCCCATCAGAGCGTGGGGGCCCTGCCCAGTCTGCCGCACATAGCGCCGGCCGTGAAAAACCGGTGGCCCCGCGGCGCTGTACACAGCCCCGCATAAATTAAGGCACGTGGGGCCCCCTGAGGGCCCGAGGCCTACCGGGGGATTCCCCGGTGCCCCGGCGGGCCAGACCGAGCCTATATGGAGCAATATAGCTGGGTGACCACAAGCTATTACTCGGCTTGAGATCATCGTGTCTGCTATTAGTGACGATGGGTACAAAGCGGGAGACCTCACCCTAAAATAAACAAAGAGATACAACTGGCACTACCGACAGCCATTTCAGAGGGGTGGATTAGTGACCCGCATTTGGTGATAGCATCCACAGCAGCCATAACAGCAGGGCACCTGCTATAATGAATAACTGACATCCGCTGATCATTTCCCTAGCTCACCTTGTGAGCCTTCACAATCATTGTTTGCGGGAAAAGAATAATTAAAAAAATAAATAAATAAATAAAATAATACAGGTAACCTCTTACCGACACTGTGTACGTCATGCCTCATGTCGGCATACTCACTGCCTGATGCCGCGGGCAGCGAGTTCCACGCATATGAGTTGATTTGAATAGCTGACATGTGTGGATATCAGACACAAATGGATCCGCTCTCCACTCGTGCCTGTTAACTCCTTACACCGCGCTGTCAAAACGTGACAGCGCGGTGTACATCGCAGCCGCAGTAAGCTCTCAGTCACCTGGCTCCATCGGAAGTTACATGTTGTGATCACGTAGATCCAATCATTGCCATGGTAACACAGGGTCATGTGATGACTCCTGTAGCTATCATAAGTCAGTTCCTCTTAGGCCCTGTGTCCACGGTGCGTTTTTTCATGCTTTTCTGCAGCGTTTTCAACTGCACTTTCTTAGTGCCCAAATGGCTGCGTTTTGATTTCCCAGCAAAGTCTATGGAAAATAGGGTTTTCCTGTGCCCACCATGCAGTTCAAAATGCTGCGTTTAATTTGCATATTTTGTGGCAAAAAACATGCGTTTTAAAAAGCAGCATGAATTGTTTTTGCCATTTGAGGTGCGTTTACATAACATAGAAGTCAATGAGAAAGCAGGGAGTAACCAAGAAACATCAAAATTCCAACGTTTTACCTGCTTTTTTGGTGCAGAAAACATGCGTTTTGGACTACTAAAACGCATGCTTTTTGCACATCAAAATAATTATTTCATATGTCCCTTTACACACACACATAGTCCGACAATTTATGTAAAGAAAATTATCATTTTATTGTTATATTTCCGTTTTTTATTAAATAACCGCTATAATTCTATTAAATCTTGCTATTTTCTTTTTTTCCATACAAATATTTATGTGTCCCTTTTTTTTCTCTTTTTTCATATTGTTTGACTGTTGTAACTTTATTTATCATTGTCTTGATGTTCAAAACGCATGTGTCAAAGTGCATTTGAAAAAGCATTCAAAAAGCGCTAAAAATGCACCAAATACGCGGCAAATACGCATGCGTTTTCAGCGCTAAAGTTCTGCAAAAGGCAACTTTGGCTAATTCAATTAAGGACAAAATGTGCATTTAGAACTGCAAGTAAGGAAAAGCAACGTGGACACATAGCCTAACAGCTGGCAGAGGGCCGTGTATGAGAGGAGAGCAGCTTTTCTTCTACAAAAAAGGAACAAGCGATCAGACTGCTGATCCTTATAATAGTAAAATAAAAAAAAGAAAAAGACAAACTTTTAAAAAATTTAAAAAACCTAAAAGTTTAAATCATCCCCCATTCACCCCATTGACAATTAAAGGGTTAAAAAAAAATAAAAAATATACGATATATTTGATATCGCCACATTCAGAAATATCAAAATTTAAAATATCTCATCAATAAATGGCGTAGCGGCAAAAAAATCCAAATGCCAAAATTACGTTTTTTGGTCGTTGCAAATTTTGCGTAAAATGCAATAAAAATGTAGCATCTGCCCAAAAATGGTACCGTTAAAAATGTCAGCTCGAGATGCAAAAAATAAGCGGTCGCTGAACCATAGAGCCCAAAGAATGAGAATGCTATAGTTTTCAGAAAATAGCGCAGAAAGTGTGCCACTTTTTTTGGAAAAACATCTGAATTTTTTTTAACCCATTACATAACAGTAAATCCATACGTTTGGTGTCTACGAATTCGTACTGACCTGAGGCGTCACATCGCCATATCAGTTTTACCATATAGTAAACACAGTGAATAAAATATCCCAAAAACAATTGTGCAATCACACTTTTTTTTGCAATTTTTCTGCACTTGGAATTTTTTTGCCATTTTCCAGTACATTATATGGTAAAACTAATGGATTCATTTAAAAGTACAACTCGTCCCTCAAACGTACGCTCTTATATGGCAAGATTAAAGGAACAATAAAAAAGTGACGGCTCTCGGAAGAAGGGGAGCAAAAAACAAAAACGGAATATCGCTGGGGGTGAAGGGGTTAAACAAAAGAAAATTTAGGACTCTTCCATTATCATATAAATGAATAGATTTGGAACCTTTTATTTCCATTATGTTTTCCTAAAATGCATTAAAATACTGAAACTACTGGAAATGTGAAGCAGAGCCTTAGGCGGGCTTTGCACACTACAACATCGCAGGTGCGATGTCGGTGGGGTCAAATTGAAAGTGACGTACTTCCGGCATCGCATGCGACATCATAGTGTGTAAAGGCTCGATGATACGATTAACGAGTGCAAAAGTGTCGTAATCGTATCATCGGTGCAGTGTCGGCGAAATCCATAATTACGCTGACGCAACGGTCCGATGTTGTTCCTCGCTCCTGCGGCAGCACACATCGCTGTGTGTGAAGCCGCAGGAGCGAGGAACATCTCCTACCAGCGTCACCGCGGCTTCCGTAGGATATGCGGAAGGAAGGAGGTGGGCGGGATGCTTACATCCCGCTCATCTCCGCCCCTCCGCTCCTATAGGCCGCCTGCCGTGTGACGTCGCTATGACGCCGCACGACCCACCCCCTTAATAAGGAGGCGGGTCGCCGGCCAGAGCGACGGTCGCAGGACAGGTGAGTCCATGTGAAGCTGCCGTAGCGATAATGTTCGCTACGGCAGCTATCACAAGGATATTGCAGTTGCGACGGGGGCGGGGACTATCGCGCTCGGCATCGCAGCATCGGCTTGCGATGTCGCAGCGTGCAAAGTACCCCTTAGAATGCAATGTAAAGATACTGGAATGGGGCGGAGTGATGTAGCTGAGCTGAGCGGAGGCACATGAGAGGTGCTCCCACCATCCTGCATATCCTGATATTGTTGCCTGCTCTCCCTCGCCTGCAAAGTTGTTCCTGAGGTAGGGGACACTCTCTAGAGGCCAGCGATTCCACCAGAACTGTCCCCCGACTCCTGACAGCAGATATTGTACCAACTGAGGCCGGACAGTGAGACGAGGCAGCCATCTTCCCTGCACGAGGCTTTGCAGCTGCATAGCGTGCAGCGCCGTGGAGTCCCACCACCCGGCGATCAGCTTACCCCCAGGAGGACGTGGAGGAGCTGGTGGAGGTGGCTTCACAAGTCAGCAGGGGCGAACCAGAGGGGAGATCTGGAGATCAGTGAGCGCCACTAATAATTTTATCATCAGCCGCACCGCCCGCAGCTGGCACATCAAAGGGCCAGCAGCGGTGAACGAGCCAATAACCGAGGCAGATTGGGGTGAGTGCTCTGAAAAACAGGCCCCTCAGGTCTCCCTCTGACACTGACATAATACAGAAAGATATACATTAAGACTCCACGCTGGAGAGGCCTGTATTACTCCTGATTATAACACTCAGGCGCTGTGCTGACTCGGGACTACCCTTTGCTGTAGACACGTGTATGTACAGATGTTGGGGGTGAGAATTAAGTAAACAGAAATACTTAATTCAGCCATTTCATAGACTCAGGTATATAGTTTAGTAGATGTAAACTAACACTCATATATATGAATGCTTTTGTTTCTTACTAACACGTATATATACAGTCATATGAAAAAGTTTGGGCACCCCTATTAATGTTAACCTTTTTTCTTTACAACAATTTGGGTTTTTGCAACAGCTATTTCAGTTTCATATATCTAATAACTGATGGACTGAGTAATATTTCTGGATTGAAATGAGGTTTATTGTACTAACAGAAAATGTGCAATCTGCATTTAAACAAAATTTGACCAGTACAAAAGTATGGGCACCTCAACATAAGAGTGACATTAATATTTTGTAGATCCTCCTTTTGCAAAAATAACAGCCTCTAGTCGCTTAGGCTATGTTCGCACGTTGCGTTTTTTTCCGCGTTTCTGCAGCGTTTTTAGCTGCAGCGTTTTTGTGCCAAAACGCATGCGTTTTTGTTTTCCAGCAAAGTCTATGGAAAAACCAGAAATCCTGTCTGCACTTTGCTTTTTTTTCAGCAGCGTTTAATTTGCATATTTGTGGTCAAAAACCATGCTGAAAAAGAAGCAGCATGTCAGTTGTTTTTGCCATTTCTGCAGCGTTTCATTAACATTGGAGTCAATGAGAAATGGCAAAAAGCAACCAAAATCACAATTCCTGCGTTTTTCATGCTTTTTACCTGCTTTTCCACTGCGATTTTGGCTCCAAAAATGCATGCTTTTCTGGCCAAAAATTAATGGATTCTAATGTTCCTTTACACACACACAATAACCGAAAATTTAAATGCTAAAAAATAATAAACTTTACCTATTTTTCTGTTATAATGTGCATAACCGCTATTATTTCATTATAATTGATATTTTCCATATAGTTTTATTAAAATTTTATCCTTTTTTCATTCTTTTTGACTAGTCCAACTTTATTTCTCAGTGTCTTGATCTACAAAACGCATCTGCAGAAACGCAGGTGAAAACGCAGGTAAAAAGCGCACAAAACGCACTAAAAACGCGGTAAAAACGCATGCGTTTTTAGCGCTAAAAAATGGCCAAAAGCCATTTGGTCAAAAACCAAGGGAAGGAAAACGTGCAGAATAAACTGCAGGTACTCCGACGCAACGTGCGCACATAGCCTTAGGGGCACTTTGCACACTGCGACATCGCAGGTGCGATGTCGGTGGGGTCAAATTGAAAGTGACGCACATCCGGCATCGCATGCGACATCGCAGTGTGTAAAGCCTAGATGATACGATTAACGAGCGCAAAAGCGTCGTAATCGTATCATCGGTGTAGTGTCGGCGTAATTCATAATTACGCTGACGCGACGGTCCGATGTTGTTCCTCGCTCCTGCGGCAGCACACATCGCTGTGTGTGAAGCCGCAGGAGCGAGGAACATCTCCTACCGGCGTCACCGCGGCTTCCGTAGGATATGCGGAAGGAAGAAGGTGGGCAGGATGTTTACATCCTGCTCATCTCCGCCCCTCCGCTCCGATTGGCCGCCTGCCGTGTGACGTCGCAGTGACGCCGCACGACCCGCCCCCTTAACAAGGAGGCGGGTCGCCGTCCACAGGGACGTCGCACGGCAGTTGAGTGTGTGTGTGAAGCTGGCGTAGCGATAATTTTCGCTACGCCAGCTATCACCACATATCGCTGCTGCGACGGGGGCGGGGACTATCACACTCGGCATCGCAGCATCGGCCTGCGATGTCGCAGTGTGCAAAGTGCCCCTTAGTGTAGCTTTTAATGAGTTCCTGGATCCTGGATGAAGGTATATTTGACCATTCCTGGTTACAAAACAATTCCAATTCAGTTAAGTTTGATGGTCGCCAAGCATGGACAGCACACTTCAAATCATCCCACAGATGTTCAATGATATTCAGGTCTGGGGACTGGGATGGCCATTCCAGAACATTGTAATTGTTCCTCTGCATGAATGCCTGAGTAGATTTGGAGCGGTGTTTTGGATCATTGTCTTGCTGAATATCCATCCCCTGCGTAACTTCAACTTCATCACTGATTCTTGCACATTATTGTCAAGAATCTGCTGATACTGAGTTGAATCCATGCGACCCTCAACTTTAACAAGATTCCCGGTGCCGGCATTGGCCACACAGCCCCAAAGCATGATGGAACCTCCACCATAACATATCTTAAACGGATGACAAGGGAGGAGGATGACATAATAGGAAGAAGACTCAGGGACTCAGAGGCAAGATATATATCTAACACAACTGATGGGAACAGCGCGGCTTAGTTGCATTCATATAGGACATATGTACAACACTCTGAAACTAAATCTAAGCGTAAGCTATTCTTCACCCGACAGTCATACTTTGAGCTTGGGAACCAGTCAAACAAATTACTTGCATATATGGTTAGGCAGCATAATGCTTCAAATACAGTACTGGGAATATGAAAGGCGGATGGTTCGATTGTCACATCCCCTGAGGGCATCTCACAATGTTTCTACACGTTCTATAAAACTTTGTACAGCTCTAAAAGTGTTCATGGGGTCCAGGATTGTTTGGCATATTTCAGATGTAGAATGTCAAATATTGAGTCAGTCACAACGAGAGTTTCTAGAGGCAGACATAATAACAGAAGAAGTAACAACAGCCATCTCAGATATGGCTAGAGGGAAATCTCCCGGTCCAGACGGCCTTCAAATAGACTTTTACGGCAAATATTTGTGACACCTTGGCCCCGGTCCTTTTGATATTTTTTCACACTTTTCAATTGGTGGCTCTCTATCTGCCTCTCTATACAAACCGCATATTCTTGTGCTGAGGAAGGAGGGAAAGGATCACTGGACTGTGGCTCATACCGCTCTATATCATTGGTCAATGCTGACTACAAGATTTTTACCAAAATATTGGCGTCCCAGCTTAATTCTGTTATACTAGATGGAGTGCACCCGGATGAAACAGGATTTATGACTGGGAAAAACAACTCTATAAATATTAGATGGGTCCAGTCTATAGTGCAATACAGTATGTTGGTCCCGGAAAACGAGTGGCCCTTGGCCTCACTGGACGCGGTCAAGGCATTTGACTCGGTGGAGTGGCCATTCTTGTCTGCCTGCCTCCAGAGGTTCGCTTTTGGTCCTAAGTTTAGTAATTGGATCCACATGCTGCGTAGATCCCCATCTGTTGTATCAATTCCTGTTCCGGGTGACTATTGTGTCTGTTTGGGGTAATGGAACAGGAGTCATGGGATCATTACATGAAAATATTTGTTAGGGAAACCTTGTTCATGGCTAGGACGTTGATAGCTCTAAGGTGGATGGGAGGTTCACATCCAACAGTACTGTCCTGGGTCAAATTAGTTAATTAAATCATACCCTATGAAGGGGTCGTGCGTTACAATAGGGGATGCCCAGAAAAATTCAACAAAATCTGGAGCCTGTGGAACTCCTTTCTCGACACACTTACAGAAGATTAAAGGGAATGATTGTGACATAGATCCCTCTAGGTGTTAGAATACTGTCCAGCAGTATATGGATATTGAGATGCTGTGTAGCTGTTATTGTTGCCTTTTGTTTTGTTTAGGTTCTTTGATTAGATTAAGTTGTCTGTATACTTAATACAAATCTGTTAAATGTATAAATGCTAGGGTGTATGAACAACAACACTATTTTGTTTTAGGTAAAGCAGGTGCCATGAAAACTACATGACTGCCTATTACTATGTGTAAAATGCCACCATCCATGTACCTGTAACGGTGTACATTATGTCAGCTGTACCGTGTTTGAGTTGTTAATAAAACAAAGGAAAATAAAAGATACAGATATAAATATGGCTTACCATGGCTGCAAACGGCGCCTCTTGTTGGGGACATTTATTTCCTCCCTTTGTTCGCGTTTTACTAAAATATAAACCAAAAGTGATTATGATCCTAGTTCACATACCAGAGGAGCAATCTCCAACCTTGGAAGAAGCAGAACCTATTACATACTATATGGACAAAAGTATTCGGATGCCTACACATTACACCCAGGGAAGTTATATGAAATCTCATGCTAAATCCCCTCAGTGGCATCAACCACTGAGGACTCTCCGTTCTTTTAAACAATTTTTTTTTATCTCTACTGGCTAACATGGTACAAAGATATACTTTGCCTGTAACACAATCCCTTGTCATTAACCCCTTCACCCCCTAGGCCTGAAAACACTTTAATGACTGGGCTATTTTTTACGATTCTGACCAGTGTCAATTTTAGGGCTCATGCGTATTGCGCTGCAGCGTAAATGCATGTGTCCTGCGTCCCCTGCACAATCTATGTAGATTGTGCATGATACGTGCGCACGTTGCTTTTTTGATTGCAGCGATTTGAATGCTAAAATTTTAACCCAAATCCGTGCGTTCATAAAGCATGTCAATTATTTGTGCGCTTTGGATGCTGCTCCCACTCTGTCTATGGTGGGGGCATCATTGCGAGCGCATGAAATCGGCTTTTTTTCTACAGAAAAAATGCATCCATTACGCAGTGTTTCTGCAGCGATTTGAAGCGCACATGTGCTGTAAAATCGCTGCAGAATAATCAGCAGGTATGTGCGAACAAGCCCTAACAGGTAATAACTCTGGAACACTTCAGCAGATACCGGTGATTCTGACATTTTTTGTGATATATTGTACTTCATTATAGTTGTAAATTTAGGCCGATACTTTTACATTTATTTGTGAAAATATTGGAAATTTGTAGAAAATTTCAGTTTTCAAACTTTGACATTTTATAGCCATAAATCTGAGTTATGTCAGAAAATAGTTCCCACATGTCTACTTTACACCAGCACAATTTTTTAAACAATTTTTTTTTTGTTAGGAAGTTAGAAGGATTCAAAGTTCATCAGCAATTTCTCAATTTTCCAACAAAATTTACAAAACATTTTTTTAGGGACCACATCACATTTGAAGTGACTTTGAGAGGCCTAGGTGACAGAAAATACCCAAAAGTGACACCATTCTAAAAACTGCACCCCTCACATTGCTTAAAATTACATACAAGAAGTTTATAAATCCTTTAAGTGCTTCACAGGAACAAAAGCAATGTGGAAGGAAAAAATGATTTTTTTTTTTCAACACAAAAATGTTACTTAAAACATAATGGGTCGTTGGGGGGTTAATGACCGGGCAATTTTTTGCACTTCTGACAAGTGTAACTTTGACAGGTTATAACTCTGGAATGCTTCAACGGATCGTGCTGATTCTGACATTGCTTTTTTGTGACATATTGGACATCATGTTAGTGGTAGAATTAAGGTCATATTTTGTGTGTTTATTTAGGAAAATATCAGAAATTTGGTAAAAATTTTGAAAATTTCACAATTTTCAAAATTTGAAATGTTATGCCTTTAAATCTGAAAGATACTGTATGTCACACAAAATAGTCAGTAAAGAACATTTCCCACATGTCCACTTAACATCAGCGCAATTTTTGAAACAATTTTTTTTACTTAGAAAGTGTCACGATCGGGGGGGTAACAAGCGGGCGTCACACCCCTCCTCTATACCTCCCGACCGACAGACAGAGCACGTGACGCGCTCTCTAGCACCCCTCTTATAGTCAGGCCAATTATGGAATTGCCCGAAAATAAGCAAGGAGGCCGCTATTCTCCTGTGCCGAGGATTGAAGGGTTCCCGGTGAGAGTGAGGTATATATTCCTCCCGACCTCAGCGGACGGAATATATGAAAACCACCTTTAATCTCACCGGCTGCCCCACAATGATCCTTGGCACAAACTCGCTGCCACCAACCGATTTACGGTAACTATTAAGCCGAACACGCAGACGTGGGATTCAAGATCGAGATAACAGAACAGCCCAAGATTAGTTATATAATTTAATCAGCCTAAGGCACACTAGTAACTACAATATATACAATAGGGAATCTACAGAATATGCAGTTAGGTCAGAGTACAGTTACAGGCAAGGTATGGGTTACAAACAGGCATACAGTTCAAGCAGTTACCTTGTGCGTCTGGCCACAGGGGGGGCGCTGTTAGACCAGGTTTCCGGAGCTCCCTCACAGGTCTTTCCCGACCAGACCCCCGAGCAAAGAACAAGCTAAAATGTCCGAACTGTGGTTATCAACCTGGCCGAATACCTGTCCCCTCCTACCTCTGTGACCTCACAGGGAACCAATGTCACTCCCCCGGCTTTGAGTCAGGATAATATTCCCAAGGGATTATTAATCATAACTTTGCCTGAGAACGTCGTAGGCGGACGCCAATGCTCTCATTTTGACAGTTATGAATTTAGCTGCAAAACGAGAGAACTCATGGCTTGTCTGCTAGTTCCCTACTGGCCGATATCACGCCTGGGGTACTTCCCAAGGTCCCACTCCCATAAAAAAGGTGTGCCAGCATCGTCCGCATGCGGAGACACCATTTTTATGGTTGCCGTATTTATCGGACGTACGGCTCGCGAGATAGTAACCATATTTTACCGGAGTCGTTCTGTCTGGTGGCTTCAATGGCCTGGTAATGAGATAGCAACTCTTGTTACAGGGTCACAGCAGGGGGTCGTCCTGTGTCCTTTGTTCACAACTCATCTAATCTCCATATCACAGGAGATTGCCTCTGCTGTGTGAATGGGTTGTGACACCTTTCCAGATGTTGGACATCTGAGAAGGTGAGAAGGAGAAGGGGGGGGGTGTGCTACCACGGAGTGATGAGAGCGATTATGACTGGAAATCATAATTCCTCTTCATATCCCAGGATTTACCTCACACCTCCCCCCTTTTGAGGGCGCTAGGGGGCAGCACACTCCGGTGTTCCCCCGTGCGTCCGTCCGCGACCTCTCTTTGTCGGGACAGCCCGTCTGCGTTACCGTGGTCACGGCCCCTTTTGTGGCAAATGGTGAAGTTGTATTGCTGCAGCGCAAGGCTCCATCGCAACAACCTCCCAAGGGGATTGTGGTCCGTCTCCACGATGAAGCGGCGCCCATATAGATAGGGTTGCAGACGCTGCAGGGCCCACACTATGGCTAGGCATTCCTTTTCCATCGTGGAGTAGGCCACTTCCCTTGGTAACAGCTTCCTGCTCAGGTACAAGACTGGGTGCTCCTGTCTCGCCGAGCCCACCTGGCTGAGCATCGCACCGAGGCCGAAGTCACTGGTGTCGGTCTGTACTACAAACGGCCGCGTGAAGTCAGCTGCCTGTAGTACTGGTGGGCTGGACAAGGCATCCTTTAGGGCCCGGAAGTCTGTCTTGCAGTCCACTGTCCAATCGACTGCAGAGGGCAGCTTCTTCTTGGTGAGGTCTGTCAGGGGCTTCGCCAGGCTACTATAGTGTGGAACAAACCTCCTATAGTACCCATCGGTCCCCAAGAAGGACATCACCTGCTTCTTTATCCTGGGGGTGGGCCAGGATGCGATGGCTTCCACTTTCTCAGGCTCGGGCTTCAGAGTTCGCCCGCCTACCCGGTGGCCCAGGTAATGGACCTCGCTCATGGCCAGCTGACACTTTCCTGGCTTGATGGTCAAACCTGCCTGGTGGATCCGCCTGAGAACTTGTGCTAGATGCTCCAGGTGGTCCTCCCAGGTGGGACTGAAGACGGCAATGTCATCCAGGTAAGCGGCCGAGTACCCTTCAAGTCCCTTGAGCAGGGTGTTGACTAGCCGCTGGAAAGTGGCAGGGGCATTCCTCATTCCGAAGGGCATCACCGTGGACTCGTACAGTCCAAATGGGGTAATAAAGGCAGAACGTTCCCTGGCCTTGCGTGACAGCATTGAGCCCCCTGTAGTCCACGCAGAACCGAGTGGTTCGTTCCTTCTTAGGGACGAGGACTACAGGCAAGGCCCAAGCGCTGTTGGATGCCTGGATCACCCCCAGCTTCAGCATCTCGTCAATCTCCTGGCGCATGTGTTGCTGCACCTCCAGGGAGACCCGATATGCTGAACACCGGATCGGGGGATGATCCCCAGTGTCCACGTGATGGACGGCCAACTCAGTCCTTCCGGGCTGGTTGGTAAACAACCCCCGGAAGAAGTGTAGGGTGGCCCACAGCTGGGACCGCAGGTCCTCCAAGAGCTGGTGGCCAACCTCCACATCCTCAATGGATCCACCTGCCCTAACCTGGGCTAGCATATTCAAGAGGGTTTCCGCCTCTTCCTCCTCGGGCAGGTTGCACATGGGGAGCGCACATGCCTCCCGCTCATGATGTGCCTTCATCATGTTCACATGGAAGGGCTTCCGCCTTCCACGGGCAGGGTCCAGGGTGACCAGGTACGTTACAGGGTTGAGCTGCTGGTACACGAGGTATGGGCCTTCCCAGGCTGCCTGAAGCTTGTCCTGTGGTACGGGACCAGTACCCACACCTTTTGACTCACTTGGTAGGTCCTCTCACAAGAGTTCTGGTCGTACCAACGCTTCTGATCGGCCTGGGCTTGAGCCATATTGTCGTGCACCAGCTGCGTCAAGGCCTGCATTTTGTCCCGAAAGCGCATGACATACTCGATAACCGACACTCCAGGGGTGGCCACATCCCCTTCCCAAACCTCTTTCACCAGAGCCAGCGGGCCCCGTACACGTCGCCCGTACAGGAGCTCAAAAGGTGAGAACCCTGTTGAGGCCTATGGAACCTCCCGGTAAGCAAATAACAGGTGTGGGAGATACCGCTCCCAGTTACACTCGTGGGAGTCGACCAACATCTTAAGCATCTGCTTTAAGGTGCCATTGAACCGCTCGCACAGACCATTAGTCTGTGGATGGTACGGGCTGGCCACCAGATGTTGCACCTGGACTTGCTTACAGAGGGCCTCCATCAGCTGTGACATGAATTGGGTCCCCCGGTCAGTGAGCATTTCCTGGGGAAAACCCACTCGAGAGAAAATCTCAAGAAATGCGGTGTCCACCTTGTCAGCCCGAATGGACGACAAGGCCACCGCTTCAGGGTACCGGGACGCATAGTCCACTACCGTCAGTACGAAGCGTTTCCCGGAGCTGCTGGGGATGGCCAGCGGGCCGACCAGATCCACAGCCACCCTCCTGAAAGGCTCATCAATGATGGGCAAAGATACCAGTGGGACTTTGGGGTGTGGCCCCGCCTTCCCCACTCTCTGACAGATGCCACACGAACGGCAGTAGGCAGCCACATCGGCCCCCATTTTTTGCCAGCAGAAATGCTGGTTTAACCTGGCCTTGGTCTTAGTGATCCCTAGGTGTCCGGCCATCGGAATCTCATGTGCGATCCGCAACAACTCCGTCCGGAACGGTCCCTGGGCCACGCCTCTGGTGAACCCTGCTGGACCGTGACCCGATACAGCCATCCTTTGTCCCACACCACTCGCTCCAGGTCCGAGGGAGGCTGTGCCTCCTGCTCCTTGAGAGCTTTCAGGCTGTCGTCAGCTTCTAACGCTGCCTGAAACCCCTGACTAGATGTGGCCAGAATCGACGAGACTGTCACATCTTCGGTCAGTACCCTGGGACCTGTGTCCTGGCCTCCACCTGACTCGGCTGCCACTTGGTCAGAAGGGGAAGAGCTATCGGACCTCCGGGAGGCCCCTGGGCTTCCAGCACACCCACTGCGGGTGACAGCAGCCACAGCCGCTGTTACCGTGGGTCGTGCCTGCTCCTCCTCCGTCCCTGACCAAGTCGCCGGTTCAGGCAGACCTACCTGGCTTCCTGACACACCGGTTGTGGGGGAACCCTGCACCGAGATCTTACCTGGGAGCACTTCCGCTCATGGACCAGCCCCAATCTCACCTGCCTGTTCCCCCCCCCTGCAGCAACAGAAACCCCGCGGTGAAGTCTCTGGGGACCCCGCATTTGCTGTGGTAGCCCCCACCCCACACACTGGTTCTCCCCCTGCAGTATCCTGCTCTCTGCTTATCCCTGCAGAGGGCAACAGATCCCAGCTCACTGGCTGATCACTGGTAAGGGCATTGTCACACCCTTCTCCCACCCCCTCCCCTGTCACAGCTGGAGCTGTGTGTGTGTCTGTGGTTTCAGTGTATGCAGAAGACGCAGAGCTCACTCCCTCCTCCCTTACATCAATTACAGATAACACATCCACATCGCCAGGGGGTATGTCAGTACTGGCTGAAAGATCAGCCCTTGAGGATTCGGGGGCCTCAAACTGGGAGGTTATCCGCCCCAAATCTGTCCCAAGCAACACTTTGGCAGGGATCCTATCAGTTACCCCCACCTCCCTCACCCCTCGTCCTGCGCCCCAGTCCAAATAAATCTTGGCGACGGCAGCGTTGGGTCAGTGCCTCCAATTCCGGAGAAAGCGAGGGTTTTTCCGGGGACCAAGTCTTGGGGGGGACACGATCTCCGGCTGCACCAGAGTCACCTCCGAGGCGCAGTCCCGCAGTCCCATGGTCCTAGACTGGCCGACGGTGACGGGTTGGAAGCTGTCCAGGGACCTACCACCACCCCCCTTTACACAGTGCACCGTGGGCGGTTTTGGGGACGGGGACGGGGCCTTGGGGCACTGAGGTCACATGGCCTTGAAGTGTCCGGGTTGGTTGCACTGGTGGCACCGTCTTGTTTCTGCCACGGGCCTGGAGGGGGGGGGGTCGAGGGGGACACCCCCTGCAGTCTAGGGGCAGGTGGGGCAGTCACAGAATTCATCTTACCCCCTCTCCAGGTGCTGCTGGCGGCCGCTCTCTTGGCCTCCGGGGCCCGATTGTTGGTGTAGTCATGTGCGAGGGCGGCCGTAGCAGTGGACCCCTTTGGCTTCTGGTTTCGGATGAACTGGCGGAGATCCTCAGGGCAGTTCCACAAGAGTTGCTCCGTGATGAACAAGTCCAGGATCTCCGGTCCGGTGGTAAGCTGCAGGCCTTGGGTCCTGTGGTCGGCAGCTCGGGCAAGTGCCCGCTGGTGGTCAGCCCAGGAGTCCTTTGGTCCCTGCAGGCTTCGGAACTTCTTGCGGTAGGACTCCGGAGTGAGGTAGTACTGTTGGATCAGGGCCCGCTTGATGGTGTCATAGCCCTGATCTGCCTCAGCAGGCAAGTCCCCAAGGATTTCCAGGGCCTTACCCCTTAAATGGGGGGTCAGGTATTTGGCCCACTGATCCTTGTCCAGATGGTGCTGCAGGCAAGTCCGTTCAAAAGCAGTCAGGAAAGAGTCCAAGTCTCCATCCTTCTCCAGCACTGGGAAGTCCTCAACACGGACCTTTGGAAGTTTGGTGTCTCGAAGGTCACGGGTGGCTGATGAGGGCCGGAGCTGAGCTAGCTGCAGCTGGTGGTCACGCTCTCTGCCTGTTGCTGTCGCTCTTCACGCGCTGCTTGCCGCTCCGCAGCTTCACGCGCTGCCTGCCGCTCTGCCCTGCGCTCTGCCATGAGTTCCTTGTAGCCCTCCCGGTCTCCAGAGATTCCAAAAAAGTCAAATGACCCAAATTCTCATGAAACATTAAATTCTTTATTATTTTATTAAACAAACACACAAGAAAAATATTAAAAAGATGGATAATGATATAAAAATATCCTGGGTTCAACAAGTGTTAATTTTTATTTTTTTTTATTTTTTTTAAATATTGTACATAATAAATTCATACAGGTTCATAACACAGTTTTTTTTAACAAATTTTTGTACATATGTTTTTGTGAGGTTGGTCTCCTGAAAAAGTATTCAACCCCTAATCCGCCCGCATCGAGGTCAATTATAATATATAATTTGTGATCTATCGGAAAGTGCTAGTGCATTAGCATACAGCTAAAAATAAACAATTTGAGAGACCAAAGATACATGAGATGAATGAGGGGTTGAATAGTTTTGTTTAGAGGTAGAAATAATCTGCTTATTCCAATGAATCTATGCAGAGTTATTATTTCTGAGGCAAGCCATAAAAAACTGCATCAGAAAAAATTATCTCTGTAAGCACTCACGTTGTCACAGGAATTGCTGAAAAACTCTTTGTAAACAAATGCCCATTATACCTATGCATCTACTGTATATTAAGAGTTAACAGAGCAAAGTTCAATCTGTTATATAGTTAACAGGAATAGTATTACATCAGCATGTTACTAGGCAGGCCATATAACATCATGCCATAAACACTGATGTGATAAGAGCAATACTATTCAAGCAGGTATATTAAGGGTTAACAGAGCAGGATTCCGTCTTGTTGCAGGAGTTGAATTACAACAGCATGTTACTAGGCAAAGGGCGCATATCATTAAGCCATAGACACTGATGTGATCAGAGCAATACTTATCAAGCAGGCAGATTAAATCAACATTTTGTCAAACAGATCATACAGAGCGGTGATGAACCAAAGCATAAATATAGATCTTACATAAGAACCCCAGGATCACCCTTAACGATCGTTTCGTCTCTTCCTCAGAAGGGGTGAAGTCTGGTAAGGCACACAGTCTATTTAAGGCTGGGTTCACACATAGCGACAGCGATAACGACGTCGCTGTTACGTCACCATTTTCTGTGACGTAACAGCGACCTAGTAAGTCGTTGTTATGATCGCTGCTTAGCTGTCAAACACAGCGACGCAGCAACGATCATAACGTCGCTACATGTGCAGAGAGCAGGGAGCTGCGCACACTGCTTAGCACTGGTTCCCTGCACTCCTAGCTACAGTACACATCGGGTTAATTACCTGATGTGTACTGCAGCTACATGTGCAGAGAGCAGGAGCCGGCAGCACAGGCAGCGTGAGAGCTGCAGAGGCTGGTAACTAAGGTAAATATCGGGTAACCACCTTGGTTACCCGATGTTTACCCTGGTTACAGCTTACTGCAGCTGCCAGATGCCGGCTCCTGCTCCCTGCTCGCTTCATTCCGTCGCTCTCTCGCTGTCACACACAGCGATCTGTGCGTCACAGCGGGAGAGCAACAATAAAAAAACGAACCAGGGCTGTGTGTAACGAGCAGCAATCTCACAGCAGGGGCCAGATCGCTGCTCAGTGTCACACACAGCGAGATCGCTAATGAGGTCACTGCTGCGTCACAAAAACCGTGACTCAGCAGCGATCTCAGCAGCGAGCTCGCTGTGTGTGAAGCACCCCTAAGTAACAGCTGTCCAATGACACGCAGATTACTGATAGCAGCGGCTGTGAAGCGCTTATCATGGAAAGCAGGAGAGTTCAAAGCACCTGGGTCAGCGTCCTGCAGCCATGGAAACGTCCCCTGGTAAACCAGGGAGTGCGTCCATGAACCACGTGAGGACGCCTCACCATAGAAACCAGACAACACTGCTGCCCAGGGAAGCGCAAGCGCTCTAAGGATTTTTTTATACTTAGAAGTTAACCATAGGAATGCCAGTTATATCAGTGAATCTGAATAGATCCATGGTATGAAGTAAATTTATATGGATTAATGCAATGCAGCACTCATGAAACGGACTCTATTTATATAAAGATTTAATAGTGACATATACTAATGTGATTTATATAAATTAAATACAATAAAGTCTAACTGAAACAGACTCATCCATGGATCTAGACTATATATGTGGATATAAAGAAATGTGACAGTGATAAAGAAAATGTGACGGTACAAAAGTGCAAGGTGAGCAAAAAAGTATAGTGAATGAAACAATGAATAAATGTTATACTTACTTATGCAAATTCATTCAATTTCTAAAAGACAAAATTTAGCTGGATATGGACAAACACACAAAAAATGTGCAAAATATGCAAAATTTACAAATACATGTGAAAAAATGTATATAAAAAGTGTATACAAAATGTATATTTTTTATATAAAAATATATCTATATTGTGAACCTAAATACAAGAGACCACCTACACAGCCACATTGCACAATCCTAAATTACATAAAATTATATAATTTCCCAAGGTAAGAGGGGAAGGAATGGAAGGGGGGGAAAAAAAGCCTGGAGTCGGGCCATAGCCATTTGTAGAAGGGCATCCGAGCCTGCCAGGCTCAGTGGATTGGCGAGTGGTGATCTGCGGCACGCTGCAGAGCCTGGTGATTCACTGTCCATTGCAGAGCGGAGGGCTGGCATCTGGCTCCCTGAGGACATTTGGGTGGGCTCCTCCTCATCTTGTCCATAACTGCCAGGTTGTGCGCTGTCCTCTGCAGAACGGCTCTCTGGCGTCGGGCTCCTGGAGGACTCGTCGTCAACATCCTCATTGTTGTCCACAGCAGTCTTCTACCTCCTCGCCTCTGGCCAGAGCATCGGCCATTTCATTAGCTTTGCTCCTGGTGTTATCAGCCATTGTTGCAGACTTTGGTCACTGACACCTGATGCGCCCACACACCTTACTGTATATGCACTCTGACACTCTAGTGTTGGTCTAGTCTGAAGACCCCAGCAGCCACAGCTGCTACTGGCAGTCTTTAGTGTCTGGGAGTATGGGTCTCACACTCACACGCACTATTATCTCGATCCCACCGCTTGCCACCAATATGTCACGATCGGGGGGGTAACAAGCGGGCATCACACCCCTCCTCTATACCTCCCGACCGACAGACAGAGCACGTGATGCGCTCTCTAGCGCCCCTCTTATAGTCAGGCCAATTATGGAATTGCCCGAAAATAAGCAAGGAGGCCGCTATTCTCCTATGCCGAGGATTGAAGGGTTCCCGGTGAGAGTGAGGTATATATTCCTCCTGACCTCAGCGGACGGAATATATGAAAACCACCTTTAATCTCACCGGCTGCCCCACAATGATCCTTGGCACAAACTCGCTGCCACCATCCGATTTACGGTAACAATTAAGCCGAACACACAGACGTGGGATTCAAGATCGAGATAACAGAACAGCCCAAGATTAATTATATAATTTAATCAGCCTAAGGCACACTAGAAACTACAATATATACAATAGGGAATCTACAGAATATACAGTTAGGTCAGAGTACATTTACAGGCAAGATATGGGTTACAAACAGGCATACAGTTCAAGCAGTTACCTTGTGCGTCTGGCCACAGGGGGGCGCTGATAGACCAGGTTTCCGGAACTCCCTCACAGGTCTTTCCCGACCAGACCCCCGAGCAAAGAACAAGCTAAAATGTCCGAACTGTGGTTATCAACCTGGCCGAATCCCTGTCCCCCTCCTACCTCTGTGACCTCACAGGGAACCACTGCCACTCCCCCGGCTTTGAGTCAGGATAAAATTCCCAAGGGATTATTAATCATAACTTTGCCTGGGAACATTGTAGGCGGACGCCAATGCTCTCATTTTGACAGTTATGAATTTAGCTGCAAAACGAGAGTACTCATGGCTTGTCTGCTAGTTCCCCACTGGCCGATATCACGCCTGGGGTACTTCCCAAGGTCCCACTCCCATAAAAAAGGTGTGCCAGCATCGTCCGCATGCGGAGACACCATTTTTATGGTTGCCGTATTTATCGGATGTACGTCTCGCGAGATATTAACCATATTTTACCGGAGTCGTTCTGTCTGGTGGCTTCAATGGCCTGGTAATGAGATAGGAACTCTTGTTACAGGGTCACAGCAGGGGGTCGTCCTGTGTCCTTTGTTCACAACTCATCTAATCTCCATATCACAGGAGATTGCCTCTGCTGTGTGAATGGGATGTGACACCTCTCCAGATGTTGGACATCTGAGAAGGAGAAGGGGGGGGGGGTGCTACCACGGAGTGATGAGAGCGATTATGACTGGAAATCATAATTCCTCTTCATATGCCAGGATTTACCTCACAGAAGGGTTTAAAGTTCATCAGCAATTTCTCAGTTTTCGAAAAAAAAATTACAAAACCATTTTTTTAGGGACCACATCACATTTGAAGTGACTTTGAGAGGACTAGGTGACAGAAAATACCCAAAAGTGACACCATTCTAAAAACTGCACCCCTCACATTGCTTAAAATTACATACAAAAAGTTTATAAATCCTTTAAGTGCTTCACAGGAACCAAAGCAATGTGGAAGGAAAAAATGATTTTTTTAAATTTTTTTTCAACACAAAAATGTTACTTAAAACATAAAAGTTTGCATTTTCACAAGGATATCAGGAAAAAATGCACCATAAAATGTATTGTGCAATTTCTCCTAAGTACCCCATATGTGGTGGACATCAATTGTTTGGGCGCACTGCAGGGCTCGGAAGGGAAGGAGCTTCATTAGAATTTTTGAAAGCAAAATTAGCTAAAACCATTAGCGGACACCATGTCGCGTTTGGAGAGTCCCTGATGTGCCTAAACTGTGGAGCTCCCCCACAAGTGACTACATTTTGGAAACTAGCAAACAAAAGGAGGAAAGGAGATGAAGCACGATTTGTTGCAAAATACATTTTATTCAATAAAAATCAAGTAGAAAAGTACTATAAGCAACATGTAATATATACAATAGGTCCTCGGTGAGTGTGGAAAGGGGGTAGTAGAAAAAAGGGGGGAAAAATGAGGTAAATAAAATTACCACACAGAACCAGCCACAATTATTATGCGTATAATAGATGTAATATTTGTGTTAAAATTTACACACCAGTATGGTACTGAATTAAATAAAGTGGCAAACTAAAGGGGGCACATACTGAGAGGATTATATATGTACCTGCAGTCTGGCATATGAAAAAATGTGCCCCACATGAGAGAACCAAAATGGTCTATACACAGAGTGTAAAATTCCCTGACACATGCACAGCCCTGCCACAAGAAACACACCGCAAGTGTGAAGTTGGAGTGAGACAAATAGAAGTAAGTGGTAAATGCCCAAGGCTAGGAAACTGTGCAGGTGAATGGAGAGCACTATGTAAATGACCAGAAAGGACTCATGCAATACCTCTACCTGGTGGTGTAGTGGGAGGCTGGTTCTGGTGGTAAGATAACCTCTTGACAGCTGTTTCGCAGCACGCTTTCTCAAAAGGAAGTGTGATGTATGCGGTGAGAAACCAGCTATATTGGGACCAAGGAAGTGAAAACAATCAATCCTGATTGCAGTTGATGTAGTGCGCGTGCGCTAGCAGCCGAGATCGGGCAGCAGCGAGGGACGGAAACACCGCTGCTTTGGAAACTAGACCTCTCAAGGAATTTATCTAGATGGTTGGTGAGCACCTGGAACAGGTGGGCTTCACAGAATTTTATAAGCTGTGAAAATGAAAAATGTAATTTTTAAACCACAAAAATGTTGCGTTAACGCCAAATTTTGCAAATAACCTAGAGTAATAGGAGATAGTGAACCATACAAATTATTGTGCAATTTCTCCTGACTAATGCAGGAAAGAAGAAGAAGGGAAAGAGTACCACATTGGAGTGCAGATTTAGTTGGAATGGTTTGTTTTGCCATGTCACATTGGTAGAGCCCCTGAAATGCCAAAACAGCAGAAATCTCCCACAGTGACCCCATTTTACAAACTGTACCCCTCAATGAATTCATTCAGAGGTGCAGTGTGCAAACAAATTTTATACTATTGGGCGGTAAACAAAAATAATTACATTTTTACAACTAAAATGTTGTGCTAACCCCAAATTTCCAATTTGCACATGGGGAATAGGTAAAAAATGTCCTATAATGTGTTACACAATTTCTCCTGAACATGACAATACCCCACATGTCATTGTACAGTAGTGTTTGGCCGCACGACAGGTCGGTCTCAGAGAGGAAGGAGCACCATTTGATTTTTTGAAACACAGATTTTCCTAGAATAGTTTGTGGACACCATTTGCAGAGTCCCCATGTGCGAGAAAAGAAGAAATCCCCCTCAAGTGACCACATTTTGGAAATTTCACCCCTCTGGGAATTCATCTACAGGAGTAGTAATGATTTAGTCTCTAGGGTACGTGCCAGCGATCAGCACATGCCATGTTCTGGATGTGGAGTGTATTCACCTGCAGAGACACAAGTGCACTACTCAGGAGGCGGCAGCTGCCCATGCCCACGATCAGGGTTTGGGGCACTGTGGACTTTCGCTCTGTTTTCCCAGCTGGGAACACTCGCGTCTCTGCAGCATAAATTGACATACTGCATCTAGGGAAGCAGCTCCACAGGTCAGTTTACGAAGTATAGAAAAGAAGTACAGTGGGCATTGGATTTATATCAGTCCATCCACTGTGCTTGTACCGCACAATGCAGTGGTTTGGACACAGCAAAAATACGGAGCATCCAATATGCTGCTATTCCTTATTGTGGGCAAGCACCCTTAAAGGTAATCCCGATGCAAGCACTTAGCGTAGAGCACAGGATAAATATGAGCCGTGCCGTACTGCGTTCTTTTAAAGACAGAATGAACAAATCAACAACAGTTGAACTATTGGCTTTCTTTATTTATTTTTTACACCATTCGCCATGTAGTATAGGTGATTAGGTGGCTGTATTCCTCTGGTACTAAAAAACGCTTTTTACAAAATAAAGTTTTTTTGCATCACCAGATTTTGAAGGCTATAGTTTTTTTTTTATTCTGACATGTGAGGACTTTTTTTGTGGGATAAGTTGGAGTTTTTATTGATACCATTTTTGGCCATAATTTTTGATCGCTTTCTATTCCACTTTTTGTGAGGCAGAATCAAGAAGAAACAGCAACTCAGGAATAGGGGGTTTTTTAACGTTGTTTACAGTGCTGTAAAAGTGATAAGATAGATTTATTCTCCAGGTCAGTATTATTACAGAGATACCATATTTATACAAGTTTTTTTGTTTTGCTGCTTTTATACCATAAAAACTATTTTGCACGGAAAAAATCAGTTTTTGCATTGCTGTATTTTGACAGCTATAACATTTTTATTTGTTGGCTGATAAAACTGTATGGTGGCTTGTTTTTTTGCGGGTGAAATGATGTTTTCATCTGTACCAGTTTTATTTATATATAACTTTTTGATCACATTTTATTCCACTTTTTTGTCAGCTATATGTTAAAAAGACATTGTTTTTGCTATGTTTTTTTTTTTTTTATCGTGTACACTGAAGGGGTTAGCTCGGGTTGTTATGGACGTGGCAATACCAAATATGTGTACTTATTTGTTTATTTTATTTTTTTACACAAATTTAATTGGACTATTTTTATTATTTTTCTTCTTTATTTTCAGATTTTTTTTAAATAACGTGTTTTTCCAAAAATAAGACCTCCATCAAAAATAAGCCCTAGCAGGGATTTTCAGCATTTTCGGAGCAAAGTTTAAATATAAGCCCTCCCCTGAAAGAAGGGAATTTTGTTACTTACCGTAAATTCCTTTTCTTCTAGCTCTTATTGGGAGACCCAGACGATTGGGGTATATCTACTGCCTCCGGAGGCCACACAAAGCACTACACCAAAAAGTGCAAGGCCCCTCCCCTTCTGGCTATACCCCCCCGTGGTATCACGGGTTCTCCAGTTTTAGTGCCAAAGCAAGAAGGAGGAAAGCCAATAACTGGTTTAAACAAATTAACTCCGAGTAACATCGGAGAACTGAAAAACCGTTCAACATGAACAACATGTGTACCCGCAAACAACAAAAAAATCCCGAAGGACAACAGGGCGGGTGCTGGGTCTCCCAATAAGAGCTAGAAGAAAAGGAATTTACGGTAAGTAACAAAATTCCCTTCTTCTTCAGCGCTCTATTGGGAGACCCAGACGATTGGGACGTCCAAAAGCTGTCCCTGGGTGGGTAAAGAAATACCTCATGTTAGAGCTGCAAAACAGCCCTCCCCTACGGGGGTGTCACTGCCGCCTGCAGGACTCTTCTACCTAAGCTGGCATCCGCCGAAGCATAGGTATGCACCTGATAATGCTTGGTGAAAGTGTGCAGACTCGACCAGGTAGCTGCCTGGCACACTTGTTGAGCCGAAGCCTGGTGTCGTAATGCCCAGGACGCACCCACGGCTCTGGTTGAGTGGGCTTTTAGCCCTGAAGGAACCGGAAGCCCCGCAGAACGGTAGGCCTCTAGAATTGGTTCTTTGATCCATCGAGCCAGGGTGGCTTTAGAAGCCTGCAACCCCTTGCGCGGACCAGCGACAAGGACAAAAAGTGCATCGGAACGGCGCATGGGCGCCGTGCGGGAAATGTAGATTCTGAGTGCTCTCACCAGATCCAGCAAACGTAAGTCCTTTTCATACCGGTGAACCGGATGAGGACAAAAGGAAGGCAAGGATATATCCTGATTAAGATGAAACGAGGAGACGACCTTAGGGAGAAACTCCGGAATGGGGCGCAGCACTACCTTGTCCTGGTGGAACACCAGGAAGGGAGCCTTGGATGACAGAGCTGCCAGCTCCGACACTCGCCGAAGCGATGTGATCGCAACAAGAAACGCCACTTTCTGTGACAGGCGAGAAAAGGAAACTTCCTTCAGAGGCTCGAAAGGCGGCTTCTGGAGAGCAACTAGTACCCTGTTCAGATCCCATGGATCTAACGGCCGCCTGTACGGGGGCACAATATGACAGACCCCCTGCAGGAACGTGCGCACCTTAGGAAGACGTGCTAGACGCTTCTGAAAAAACACGGATAGTGCCGATACTTGCCCTTTAAGGGAGCTGAGCGACAAGCCCTTTTCTAACCCCGATTGCAGGAAAGAAAGAAAAGTGGGCAATGCAAATGGCCAGGGAGACACTCCCTGAGCGGAACACCAGGATAAGAAAATCTTCCACGTTCTGTGGTAGATCTTAGCAGACGTCGACTTTCTAGCCTGTCTCATTGTGGCTACAACTCCTTGGGATAATCCTGCAGACGCTAGGATCCAGGACTCAATGGCCACACAGTCAGGTTCAGGGCCGCAGAATTCTGATGGAAAAACGGCCCTTGGGACAGTAAGTCTGGTCGGTCTGGAAGTGACCACGGTCGGCCGACCGTGAGATGCCACAGATCCGGATACCACGATCTCCTCGGCCAGTCTGGGGCGACGAGTATGACGCGGCTGCAATCGGATCTGATCTTGCGTAAGACTCTGGGCAAGAGTGCCAGAGGCGGGAATACGTATGGGAGCCGGAACTGCGACCAATCTTGTACTAAGGCGTCTGCCGCCAGAGCTCTTTGATCGCGCGACCTCGCCATAAATGCCGGGACCTTGTTGTTGTGCCGGGACGCCATTAGGTCGACGTCCGGCACTCCCCAGCGGCGACAGATTTCCTGAAACGCGTCCGGGTGAAGGGACCATTCCCCTGCGTCCATGCCCTGGCGACTGAGGAAGTCTGCTTCCCAGTTTTCGACGCCTGGGATGTGAACCGCGGATATGGTGGATGCTGTGTCTTCCACCCACATTAGAATGCGCCGGACTTCTTGGAAGGCTTGCCGACTGCGCGTCCCTCCTTGGTGGTTGATGTATGCCACCGCTGTGGAGTTGTCCGACTGGATTCGGATCTGCTTTCCTTCCAGCCACTGTTGGAAGGCTAGTAGGGCAAGATACACTGCCCTGATTTCCAGAACATTGATCTGAAGGGTGGACTCCTGCGGAGTCCACGTTCCCTGAGTCCTGTGGTGGAGAAAAACTGCTCCCCACCCTGACAGACTCGCATCTGTCGTGACCACTGCCCAGGATGGGGGCAGGAAGGATCTTCCCTGAGACAATGAGGTGGGAAGGAGCCACCATTATAGCGAGTCCTTGGCCGTCTAGCATTCAGGCTGAGTTGGCATGTCTCTTGAGAGGGTGCCTTGACCAGTAGATCGTCTAGGTAAGGGATCACCGAGTGTCCCTGAGAGTGCAAGACTGCTACCACTGCCGCCATGACCTTGGTGAAGACCCGTGGGGCTGTCGCCAGACCGAATGGCAGAGCTACGAACTGAAGATGGTCGTCTCCTATCACAAAACGTAGAAAACGTTGATGTTCTGTAGCAATTGGCACGTGGAGATAAGCATCTTTGATGTCTATTGAGGCAAGGAAGTCTCCTCGAGACATTGAGGCAATGACAGATCGTAGGGTTTCCATCCGGAACCGCCTGGCGTGCACATGTTTGTTGAGCAGTTTTAGGTCCAGAACAGGACGGAATGAGCCGTCCTTTTTTGGAACCACAAAGAGATTGGAGTAAAACCCTCGACCCTGTTCCTGAGGAGGGACAGGGATCACTACTCCTTCCGCTCTTTGGGAGTCCACCGCCTGCCGCAGAGCATCTGCTCGGTCTGGATGTGGGGAGGTTCTGAAGAATCGGGCTGGAGGACGAGAACTGAACTCGATTCTGTACCCGCGAGACAAAATGTCTGTCACCCACCGGTCCTTGACCTGTGACAGCCAAATGTCGCAAAAGCGGGAGAGCCTGCCCCCGACCGGAGATTCGGCGGGAGGGGGCTGGAAGTCATGAGGTAGCCGCTTTGGAAGCGGTTCCTCCATTTGCTTTCTTGGGGCGTGCGTGAGCCCGCCAGGAATCTGAGTTTCTTTGCGTCCTCTGAGACCCTTTGGACGAGGTAAATGGTGTCTTGCCCGAACCTCGAAAGGACTGAAACCTCTGCTGCCACTTTTTCTGCTGAGGTTTGCTTGTTCTGGGCTGGGGTAAAGAAGAGTCTTTACCCTTGGACTGCTTAATGATGTCAGCCAATGGCTCGCCAAACAGTCTATCTCTAGATAAAGGCAAGCTGGTTAAACATTTTTTGGAACCAGCATCTGCCTTCCAGTCCCTTAACCACAAGGCTCTGCGCAAAACTACCGAATTGGCGGACGCCATTGAGGTGCGGCTGGTAGATTCTAGGACCGCATTGATAGCGTAAGACGCAAACGCAGACATCTGCGAGGTAAGGGACGCCACTTGTGGCACTGCTGGATGTATGATAGCATCCACTTTTGCTAAACCAGCTGAAATAGCCTGGAGAGCCCATACGGCTGCGAATGCCGGAGCAAACGACGCGCCGATAGCTTCATAGACAGATTTTAACCAAAGGTCCATCTGTCTGTCATTGGCATCTTTAAGTGAAGCGCCATCCTCCACTGCAACTATGGATCTAGCTGCAAGTTTGGAAATCGGGGGGTCTACCTTTGGACACTGGGTCCAGCGCTTGACCACATCAGGGGGGAAAGGATAACGTGTATCCCTAGAACGTTTAGAGAAACGTCTTTCTGGGTGAGCGTCGTGTTTCTGGATTGATTCTCTGAAGTCAGAGTGATCCAACAAAGCACTCAATTTACGCTTGGGATAGAGGAAACGAAACTTCTCCTGCTCTGCAGCTGCCTCTTCTGCTGAAGGGGCTGGGGGAGAAATATCTAACAGCCTATTGATGGCTGAGATGAGGTCGTTTACCATGGCGTCCCCATCAGGGGTATCCAGGTTGAGAGGGGTTCCAGGAGTGGATTCCTGATCACTCTCTTCAGACACCTCACAGGGAGACTGATTGCGCTGAGACCCTGAGCAGTGTGATGACGTTGAGGGTCTTTCCCAGCGAGCTCGCTTAGGGTGGCTGGGGCTATCATCTGAGTCATAATCCTCAGCTTGTGAAGCCGGGGACCCCCTTGTAGTCTGGATTGGATCCAGCTGAGGGGGGCCAGAGGACAGAGACCTCGCCGAGTCCAAAGACTGAGCCCCAGACATGGATTGCAAAGTTTCAAGGATTTTTGTCATAGTCACAGACATTCTATCAGCAAAAACTGCAAAGTCTGTCCCTGGCGCCGGGGCAGAACTTACAAGCGTCTCAGCCTGGGTCACTACCTCTCCGGACTCCGGCTGGCGAAGCAGCACCGGATCGGAGCATTGCACACAATGGGGGTCATCGGAGCCTGCTGGTAGAGCAGCCCCACATGCAGCACACGCAGTGTACACAGCCCTAGCCTTGGCAGCCTTGCGTTTTGTGGATGACATGTTGCTGCTTCCTCAGAGCGATCTGGGTATCCAGCCAGGAAGCGACCTCACAGTGCAAGAAATAAATAAATATATATATCTGGTGACACAGTACACCAATACACACTGAGGCACTAGAGGGGCCAGCTGAAATGCCGCTTACCGCCCGCTTAAGAGCGGGTGTGTGGTCGCCAAAAGCCCCCTAGTCCAGGTCTCCCAGAGCCTTGCGTCCTTCCTCCAGCCAGACTGCATGTAATGGCTGCCGGCGTCCTGGGAGAGGAGGGGGGGCGGGCCCTGGGCGTTCCTGGCTAAGAGCGGGAAGCCTGCTTCCCTCTGTGCCTAGTGAGAGGGCTGGAGCATGTAAATCAGGCTCCAGCCCTCGTCGCTGCTGCGAAACAGCGTCTCTCCCCTACCCTGATTGACAGGGTGGGGGCGGGAACGAAGCGGAGCTAGGCCGCAAAAAGCCGGGGACTAAAGTTATAAACGCCGCCGCCGTAAAAGCGCGGTCGGCGTGTCCCCGGCGCACCACAAGTCACAGCAGCGCCGCCCGGTCCAGTGGGGGTCGGCGCTGCGTTCCCACAACACAAAGTCCCCCAGTAAACTGTAGGAACACTAACTCCAACGTTACGGTCCCCGGCGCACTACAACACCCAGCCAGCCCGGAGTGTGTCTGTGCCTGCCGGGGACACAGAGTACCTGTATGATGCAGGGCCTTGTCCCTGATTGTACTCCTGCTCCATATCCATCAGGTTCAACTGGGTCTGTGGATGGAGCCCGGCGTCAGAGCTTAGAGGCCGGCAGGATCCCACTTCCACAGAGCCCTACAAGGGGATGTGGAAGGAAAGCAGCATGTGGGGCTCCAGCCTCTGTACCAGCAATAGGTACCTCAACCGTACAACACCATCCACGGGTGAGACGGGAGCATGCTGGGGGCCCTATATGGGCCCTCTTTTCTTCCATCCGAAATAGTCAGCAGCTACTGCTGACTAAAATCTGTGGAGCTATGTATGGATGTCTGACCTCCTTCGCACAAAGCTTGAAAACTGGAGAACCCGTGATACCACGGGGGGGTATAGCCAGAAGGGGAGGGGCCTTGCACTTTTTGGTGTAGTGCTTTGTGTGGCCTCCGGAGGCAGTAGCTATACCCCAATCGTCTGGGTCTCCCAATAGAGCGCTGAAGAAATCAGCCCTAGTCACTGATCAATAATGAAGTGTCCGTGCAGCTAAAAAAGATACTGCAGGACACTTCATTATAGACAGCGGGCACGCCATAATCATACTCCCCAGACGCCAAGCAGATGACCTGCAGTGATCGCACACCCGCACACATTCATATCTCACACACACAATCAGATCTCACAGACAAACCAGATCTCACACACAAACATCCGATCTCACACACAGACATAGGATCACACACACAAACATCGGATCACACACAAACATCAAATCACATACACAAACATCAGATCACACACACATTGGATCGCATATATACTCACCACATTCAGCGACACCGATCTCTTCTCGCCGGCAGAATCCTGAAAGGCAGTGCGGTGGAGCGCAAGGACCTGCAGAACAGGACCTGCGGCAGGACACGTGACTCCCTCCCGGTTGCGCTGGATGTGATGTGTGCGATCTGCTGTGTGTGTGCGCGATCGGCTGTGTGTGTGCGCGATCGGCTGTGTGTGTACGCGATCGGCTGTGTGTGTGCGCGATCGGCTGTGTGTATACGCGATCGGCTGTGTGTGTACGCGATCGGCTATGTGTGTACGCGATCGGCTGTGTGTACGCGATCGGCTCTGTGTGTGACCAGCTGTGTGTGTCTGCGATCTGATTAGTGTGTCTGCGATCTGCTGTGTCTGCGATCTGCTGTGTGTGTGTGTGTGTGTCAGCCAGCAGCAGGGGAGGACAGCGTGCAGCTTCCACCAGAGATCACAGGAGGACCTGGGAGCCACTCAGACGTCCGGTCTGGTAATATGAGTCTCCTGGGAAGTGGGGGGGGGTCTGCTTTTTTGGGGCGTTAACGTACCCCCCAACCGTGTTTCTCCAAAAATAAGACCACCTCCAAAAATAAGCCCTAGTGCTTTTTTGTGGGGCAAAAAAAATATAAGACAAGTTGATTCCAATGCTGAAAGAAGTGGGCGAAATAGAGGTATATCTTATACCTTGGTTACGGCCCAGGCTGAATTGCATTGATTTTTGTCCTTCCCTAATAATTTGATGTTCTCATGCCTAACCCCCTAGTGATTTTAACGGAGTCAATAAATGGGAAGTTTTACGTTATACATCTATTTGGCCCAGTTCAAGTTAGTGCAACCACAAAGAAAAAAGAGCGATGAGACATCTTATCATGAAATTTTTATTTTTATTAATATTAATAATCAAGTGGGAAAAGAGAGACAACATTCAATATGGGTGCACAGACCTCAATACCCAGTTAGCCCAGGAGGGTAATATTACATTTAGTTCACAATGTATGTCGCACAAAGAACCGGGGAATGGCGCCCACCCGACGGACGTTCGTTTCGGCAAGATGCAAGATTTATTTTTTTTTCAATAAATCAAATCATTTTTTAAAAAAAGTGTGGGATCCCCTGTATTTTTCATGACCAGCCAAGGTTTAGCAGACAGCTGATGGTTGCAGCCTGCAACTGCCGCCTATCCTGTGCTGGATATGAAAAATGAAGGGTACTCTAGAAAACAACAAAAAAAATTTAACAAAAAAACTAAAAAAAAAAAACAGCTGGCCATCCCTCTCTATCAAGCTATTCTGTTATTTATTTCTATCTATTCTATCTGTTCTTTCTTATTATCTATTCTATCTGTTCTAGCTATCTATCTATCTATCTGTCCATCCACCTATCCATCCATCCATCCATCCATCCATCTATCTATCTGTCCATCCATCTATCCATCCATCCATCCATCCATCTATCCATCTATCCATCTGTCCATGTATCCATCTATCCATCCATCCATCCATCCATCTATCCATCTATCCATCTGTCCATGTATCCATCCATTCATCCATCCATCCATCCATCCATCTATCTATCCATCTATCCATCTATCCATCTGTCCATGTATCCATCTATCCATCTATCTATCTATCTATCTATCTATCTGTCTATCTATCTATCATCCATCCATCTATCTAATTCACTATCAATTCTATCTATCTATCTATCTATCTATCTCTCTATCTATCCATCCATCCATCTATCTCTCTAATTCTCTATATATTCTAGCTATCTATCTATTATCCAATCCTATCTTTGTTTCTACTTTAAAAAATGCATTAACAAAAACACGGTAAAAAGACGTCAAAAACGTACTTTTTTTGGGCCACAAGCTGCATTTTCTGAAACCACAGGGAAAAAAGATGCAGTCAAGATGCAATCAGAAAAAAGATGCCGTGTGTGAAGACAGCCTTAGGCCGGTTTCACACTTGCGATTGACTCGCACGAGTGCAATGTGAGAAAATCTCGCATTGCACTCGAACTAATGTTAATCAATGAGGCTGCTCCGATCTGCTTTTTTTTCTCAGCTCAAATCGGACTGAGAAAATAATTGCAGCTTGCTGCGATTTTTAGAGTTTCTCGAGCGAGACTCTCCAATGCAGGTCTATGGGTGCGATAAAAAAACGGATGTCACACGGACCATCCTAGTGACATCCATTTTTCTAAATACAATCTATCATGTAGCACATAACACTGTAAATGCTCGTGTACATGACTGTAATGACTAATAGCTGCTGAGAAAAAAACGTATCACATACGGATTGAATACGGATTGCTTACGGACTACTATCATGAGAAAAATCACAGACTCGTATTGCAGACGGATCAACACTCGGATAGAGCTCATCCTACTTTCAGGCATGAGAATCGGACCTATTTATCGAACGCAAGTGTGACTCCAGCCTAAGGAAGAAAAAGGTCCAAGTGGTCATCCTAAGGCCGCTTTACATGCTACGACATCGCTAAAGCGATCTCGTTGGGGTCACGGAATTTGTGACGCACATCCGGCCGCTTTAGCAATGTCGTTGTGTGTGACACCTATAAGCGATTTTGAATTGTCGCAAAAACGTTCAAAATCGCTCATCGGTGACATGCCCCCCTATTCCCAATTATCGTTGCTGCTGCAGGTCCGATGTTATTCGTCGTTCCTGCGGCAGCACACATCGCTATGTGTGACACCGCAGCAACGAGGAACCTCACCTTACCTGCGGCCGCCCGCAATGAGGAAGACGGTGGGCGGGATGTTATGTCCTGCTCATCTCCGCCCCTCTGCTTTGATTGGGCGGCCACTTAGTGACACTGCTGTGACGCCGAACGAACCGCCGAACGAACACATTTTTTTTGCGACTGAATATTTTTATACAGGGGCCCTTATACATTTATACCTTGCATATTTATAAATGCAATCTATTTATTAGTGCATTGTTTTTTAATATCGGTGAGATGGGTGAGGTGTTGCTCTGATTGTATAAATTCTTGGTATTTTTTCATGAATTGAGTATAATTTTCCTTTACTCCTCTCACCAATAATTTATGGTCAGAAATCCCCTCTGTGTCTGTGTTTTTCAAGTGATGTTTTTCTTGATTTTTTTGATGTTTTTTAGCTATTTGGATTAAATAAATGTTTTAAAAAAATATTTTGTAAGATAAAAACTATTTGATACAATATACTCTGATTTCTGTTTGTTTGTTGATTATCCAGTTAAGGTTGTTTCAGTCTGCGCCAGGGCCTTTAGAGACTGCACAGCTAAGGCCTCTAGCCTGTACAAGAAACGAGAGGGTCAGGTGCAGTAGAATTGAGATAGACCCTCTTTAAAGGGAACCAAACATCAGCATTTCCCTATATAAGGTGCAGCCAGTGCAGTACTGGCACCATCAGGCACAGTGTGTACATACCATCAGGGGGCAGCTCGGGTGTTTAGGCAGTGAAATCCAACTTTATAAAGTTTGAAAATTCATGCACTTTTTGATTGACGTGTGCACCTCTCTGCTAATATCAGGGCGGGTTATGCACGTTTATCCCCGCCCCCCCGCCGCCTGTTCCTCCCTCTCACTGGCCGTATGTAAATTTGTAATCTTCAGTTACACGGCGTCGGAGTTAGCGCCTGCGCATAGCGCTCATCTCCGGCGTCGTGTTTCTGAAGCCCACAGTATTATGGTGCATGAGAGGGCGACGCATGCGCCCTCGCTTCTTCAGATCTGTTGTGACTGCGGGAGCGCGCGGTCACAACAGGACTGGAGAACAGCTGATCTTACCCTGATTAGCTGCAGCAGACATCTCCTACGAGATCGTCTGCTGCAGCTAATCGGTAAGATCAGCTGTTCTCCAGTCCTGTTGTGACCGCGCGCTCCCGCGGACACAACAGATCTGAAGAAGCAAGGGCGCATGCGCCGCCCTCTCATGCACCATAATACTGTGGGCTTCAGAAACTCCGACGCCGTGTAACTGAAGAATATAAATTTGCATACGGCCAGTGAGAGGGAGGAACAGGTGGCGGGGGGGGCGGGGATACACGTGTATAACCCGCCCTGATATTAGCAGCAGAGGTGCACACGTCAATCAAAAAGCGCATGAATTTTCAAACTTTATAATGTTGAATTTCACAGCCTAAACATCCGAGCTGCACCCTGATGGTATGTACACACTGTGCCTGATAGTGCCAGTACTGCACTGGTTGCACCTTATATAGGAAAATGCTGATGTTTGGTTCCCTTTAATATTTTCCACGTGTGCGATACTATGCACATAACAGTGACACGGTATCTGCAATCTATTATTAGTGATTTTTCCCTTCCGAGCTTGGAGTGCACCACATAAGGGGTATCTGTGTACTGTCTACAACGGACAAACATACTTGTACATCTTACCTCTTCTAAGTCGAAATAGGTGATTTGGATAATTTGCCTCATAAGTATATTTAGGTTTTGGTAGAGCAGCAATACGGGCACTACGCCTCAGCACCCTAAGTGTGAATGACATAAAAGAAAGAATAAAAAAAAAGTTAATATCATTTTCTACATATCTACGGTACTTTACATCAGCATCATTTCTGAAACCAACTTTTTTAGTTGTTAGAAGGTTTAAACGTTCAACAGCTATTTTTCACTTTTTCCAATAAAATTTACAAACCATTTTTATTCACAACAGACCACTTCACTATTATTGACACTATTATTACATGGCTACGGGGCCTATATTCCAGAGAACCCACAAACAAGACCACAATTTAACTCCTTCCCCCCCGGGCAATTTTGTTTTTTACCTCCCCTTCTTCCGAGAGCCATACCTTTTATATATTTCCATCAATATAGCCAAATGATGGCTTGTTTTTTGTGGGACGAGCTATAGATTTGAATGACACAATTTATTCTGCCCCATATTGTACTGGAAAACGGGAAAAAAATTCCAAGTGCGGTGAAATTGCAAAAAAACTACAATTGCTCAATTGTTTTAGGGGGTTTATTTACCATGTTCACTATTTTGAAAAACTGACCTGGGATTATGATTTTCCAGATCGAAACGAGTTTCTAGATACCAAACATGTATAGTTTTACTTTTAGCTAAGTGGTGAAAAAAAACCAAACAGAAGTTTGTCAAAAAAAAAAAGAGTACAGCTTTTTTCGCCATTTTCTGAGACCCACAACGTTCCTATGTTTAGGGATCTGGGGCTCAGTGATGACTTATTTTTTTTGTCTTGAGCTGGTGTTTTTAAATTATACAATTTTTGAGTAGATACGACGTTTTGCCGATAAAATATATGGTCTGCACTAATGGAAGGTGCTGGCGGTATAGGACTATACTCAATGAATTCTAAAGTAGAACAGTTTATGGAAAGCACTCAGGGAAACAGAAAAAAAAATGTCCATTATGTGAAGTTTTGATCGCCTGTTATTGCATTTTAATGGAATGTTGCAGCAACCAAAAAAACTTAATTTTAGTGTTTGGAATTTTTTTTCTAGCTACGCTACATTTACTGATCAGATTAATTGATTTTATATTTTGATAGATCGGGCATTTCTGAAAGCGGCGATACCAAATATGTTTTTTTATTACTATTGTTTTATTTTCAATGGGGCAGAAGATGGTGATTTGAACTTTTAGGTTTTTTTATATTTTTTAAAACTTTAACTTTTTTTAATTGATTTTACTAATCCCCCTAGGGTACTTTATGGCTACACTGTCCGATCACCAAAAATGTTGTGGTCTTGTAAATACCGGCGCTCTGTCAGCATTCACAAGAAATGAGTTATAGCAGCGACAGGGGTAATCATCTGACCCCCATGCTGTCATGGCAATACCGTGGGGCTCGTGACTGCATCATGGGGCTGCCGATGGCAGCGGAGAAAGGTGTGATCCACGCCAAAGCGCGATCTAATGATGCATGCCCACAATCGGTGTTTGCAGCATTTTGGATGTAGTGTGTTTTTGCTGTGTCCAAAACGCTGTGTTGTACAGTACAAGCACAGTGGATGACATTTCTAGAAATCCCGTGCCCACTGTGCTTGTTTTTTCCACAGCAAACACTGACCTGCGGTGCAGCTTTCCAGACCGCAGCATGTCAATTGTTTTCTTTGGAATTGCCTGCACCCTCCATAAGGAGAACACAAGTGAGAGACCGCAGCGCACTGAACCCTGATTGTGGGTACGTGCAGATGCAGTCTCCTGCGTTCTCCTGCGGAGGAGACTCGCGGCCCTGCAGGTCAGGACCCGCTGTGTCCAGGACGCAGTGAGTCCTGATCATGGGCACACACCCTAAGGCTATGTGCCCACGGGCGCTCGTACCTGCGGATGTATCCGCAGGTACGAGCGCATGTTTCCCGCAGCTGCCCGCCGGCGTCCGCAGCTATTTTTAGCTGCGAGATTACAGCGGAATAGCTACGGGAAACATGCGGATATTCATGCGAATTACCTGCGGAGGTCCCGGCCTCTATCTCCATAGCGGAGGGCCGGGACATCCGCAGGTAAATCCGCAGGAATAATTGACATGCAATTATACCTGCGGATGCGAACATCCGCAGCATGTACGGCAGCCGCACTTTCCGCAGCGTGGACACAGCACTCCCCATGTCCCATAGGATAACATGGGGAGTGACTGTACATGCTAAAACCTGCGGATTTATCTGAAAAATCCAGAAAAATCAGCAGGTTTTCCGCAGCAAAATCCGCACAAACAAGCTCCCGTGGGCACATAGCCTAAGGGGTTAAAAGGCGTGGATGGATCAGCTCAGCAGACATGTGCAGGGAGTACGACACCAGTACATCCTTGGTCATGAAGAGGTTAAAAAACAACACCATTCAAGTTATTCAAAACCACATTCGAAAGTTTATTAACCCATCAAATACTTCACAGGAATTAAAGGAAACTGGAGAAAAAAAAATTAAAATTACTCTTTGTTTTTGTTTACTAAAAAGTTACTTTAGTCAAACATTTTCATTTTTAAAAGGGTGACAGGAGAAATTGTACCCCAATACTTGTGGTGCAATATCTCCTGTGTATGCATTACCCGGAGTAGTTGGAAACTACTTTTTGTTTTCCACTAATTTTTATTGAGTTTTCCCTTTAAGCGTAAACAGACTTTGGAGTTGTATTTTCTGTATCTATCTACAAGGAATGGTAGGAAGGGAGGAAAGGAGAAATAGGTAAAAAGTGATAGGGAAGTGATTAGAATAGTCACCGGGGAAGGCAGGAGAACTAACACTCTTAACATTCCCATGGCGAAAGTGTATAGAAATGAGAACTCCCAAGATTTAGAACATTTTAGAAATAAAGTAATGGAAACTACTGTTTGAGCACACCATAGGGCTCGTAAGGGACGGAGTTCTATTTGACTGTTGGTGGGCAACATGGAATGCTTTGAGGTTGCAATGTCACATTTGAGCAGTCAATACATCAGAAACCCACAACAAGCAACCCCATTTTGGAAATTACACCCCTCTGAATTACCATTGTAAGGCTATGTGCCCACGCTGCGGATTTACCGCGGATTTTGCCGCGGATTTGCCGCGGATTTCCCGAAAATCTGCAGCAGCGGCACTTCCAAGCCATTTCAATGGCATTTTGGAAATGCTGTGTCCATGCTGCGGATTTTTCCGCTGCAGATTTGCCGCGGATTTTGATCCGGAAAAATCTGCAGCATGTCAATTGTTTGGTGCAGATTTGGTGCGGATTTTTGGTTTTGAATGGGGAAAAAAAAAAAAAAAAAATCCGCATCAAAATCCGCGGCAAATCCGCGGGTGCGGATTTGCCGCGAAAGTCGCGGATTTTCAGGCAGAAAAATCCGCAGGTACATTCTACCGTGGACACATAGCCTTACTGTTTTTAATCCACAAGTATTTTCCAGCTCCCAGCTGGTATTACAATGAAAATTACAAATCTACCTTTTGGCCATGTGCGCACGTTGCGTATTTTTCTGCGTTTTGGCTGCGTTTACAACTGCACTGTGTCATTGACAAAATTCATGCGTTGTACTTCCCCAGCAAAGTTTATGAGAATCATGCAAAATCTGTGCGCACAATGCTTTTTGAAACGCAGCATTTTGATTGTCAAAAATTTGACAAAATCTCTGCGTTTAGAAAAGCAGCATGTCAATTCTTTTGTCCGTTTTGGCAGCGTTCTACACCAATTGAAATCAATGAGTTGTAGAAAAACGCTGCCCAACTGTTAAACAGTACATTTTTATTGCGATTCGCATGTTTTTTTGACATAACAAACACAGGTCTTTCGGTCGCTGTCTCTCTCTGTCAATGTCGGTCTCTTTCTCTGTCGATATCGGTCTCTCCTTCCCACCCCCTCTCTCATACTCACTGATCCTCGATCACCGGCGCGGCGCTGCACGGCGTTCACACTGTGGCGGCTTCTCCTCTTTTGAAAATGCCGGCCACTCATTAATCCATCTCGTATACCCTGCTTCCCCTGCCCACCGGCGCCTATGATTGGTTGCAGTCAGACACGCCCCCATGCTGAGTGACAGCTGTTTCACTGCAAAAATCACAGCCGCCGGTGGGCGTGTCTATTCGAGCAGTAAAAAAATAAATAAATAATTAAAAAAAAAACGACGTGTAGTCCCCCCAATTTGGATACCAACCAGGGTAAAGCCACACGGCTGAAGGCTGGTATTCTCAGGATGGGGAGCTCCATGTTATGGGGAGCCCCCCAGCCTAACAATATCAGCCAGCAGCCGCCCGGAATTGCCGCATCCATTAGATGCGACAGTCCCAGGACTCTACCCGGCTCATCCCGAATTGCCCTGATGCGGTGGCAAACGGGGTAATAAGGAGTTAATGGCAGCCCATAGCTGCCACTAAGTCCCAGGTCAATCATGGCAGGCGTATCCCCGAGATACCTTCCATGATTAACCTGTAAGTTAAAGAAAATAAACACACACATCCAAAACATCCTTTATTTGTAATGAAAGACAAAAAAACACCCTCTTTCACCACTTTATTAACCCCTCAAAAACACCTCCAGGTCCGACGTAATCCACGCAAGATCCCACAACGCTTTCAGCTCTGCTACATTAGAAGCTGACAGGAGCGGCAGTAGAACACCGCTGCTCCTGTGAGCTCCATGCAGCAACTGAAGTGAGTCGCGCGATCAGCTGTGCTGTCACTGAGGTTACTGGCGGCTACCGCCCTCAGGTGGAGGTCTGCAGCTGTGCCCGCGAATAACCTGAGTGAAAGCACAGCTGATCGCGCGGCTCACTGCAGTCACTCAGGGGATTTGCGATCACAGGTGAGTCCTTCACAAGTAACCACAAATCAAGCCGCAGCACACGCACAGAGCCTCGCGATCACAATGATGTTGGGTGAAGTTCATCCGAGTTCATTCTGATCGTGCGGCACTGTCTCGCAGCCAGCCATGCTCTTTTTGACAATGCGGTCCCGCTCTACTGCAAGTCTATGGGGATGCTGCAGAGCCGAGTGGGACTGCACTGTCAAAAATGTGCGTTCTGGATGCTTTTCCCACTCTATCTATGGCAGAGCAAGCATCTAGAACACATGAATTCTCTCCAGGAATGTTTGCACATTGCGTTCTGCTGAATGCGTCTCAGAACGCAGCTTTTTCGGCTGCGTTCTGAGACGCACACGCAGTGACTTACACGCTGCGGAATAGAATGCAACGTGCGCACACAGCCTTTCAGTACCCAAAACATTGTGCCAAGCTTGAGCTTCTGGTGGCACACACCAAGTAAATTGATAAGTGAGCTCTCCCTGCTACATTAATGCCGGTTTAAGCATATTGTGGCTCAGAATGGATGGGGCCATTAGGATTTGGGAGCGCGCAGATTTTAAATTCGAAGAGGCAACGTCATTTTTACAGCGCCTTTCTCCTGTCTGCAATGTGGAAACTATTTCTGCTGCAAAATGACGGACCTTAGTGAGGGCTTGATTTTATGGACTTGGTGGAAGACTTTCATGGTAAAATTTCGGAGTACAAAATATTTTGCCTTTAAAGGGAAGGAATCATCCCCCAAAAAAAATGTTTTCAACAATTCAAAAATATGTAAAGTATTAACTTTTATTTTTTTTAATATCAGCATTTATTTAATGGAGTAAAATATGAAACATATTTTTTTTTATATTTTCCACTTTTAAAAACTATGGGGAGCAGCTGCAGAAATTTGCCATGACAACCTAGTGTACTGCCGTCTCGTATTATAACTGCAGTTAATGTGAGCTGGATCTGCTCTCATGTGTCAGAAATCATAACTCTCCTAACCATCTGGGCATTTGCAAAAGGATAAAGGCTCGTAGGCACGTACATGCTGAAATTTCTGCAGCGATTTGACAGCGCATGTGCGCTTCAAATCACTGCAGAAACACTGCGTAATGGATGCACTGTATCTGCAGAATAGATGCCGATTTCATGCGCTATGGATGCTGCCCCCACCATAGACAGAGTGGGAGCTGCATCCAAAACGCACAAATAATTGACATGCTGCATTTTTGAACGCACGGATTTGGGTCAAAATTTTAGCATCCAAATCGCTGCGTTCAAAAAAGCAACGTGAGCACAGATTATGCACAATCTTCATAGATTGTGCAGGGGACGCAGGATGCATGCATTTACGCTGCAGTGCTCAACGCAGCGTAAATGCATGATATTACGCAACGTGCGCACGAGCCCTTAAGGGAGGGTGGCCTTTAGGATCATAATGTGAAGCCATTTTGTTGGTGACTGTAAAGTGATATTGACCTATAGATAGAGACATCAAGAATAGCTGACAGCACAGATAATGTTAGGCCCCATGGGCACACTGCAATTTTTAGGCTATGTCCGCACGTTGCGTTTTCACCTGTGTTTTGAGCAGCAGCGTTTTCATGCCAAAAGGCATGCGTTTTGCGTTTCCATAATAGTCTATGGAAAATGTCAAAATTCTGTGCGCACTATTCATTTTCAAACGAAGCGTTTAATTTGCATAAATTGTGGTAAAAAACATGCGTTCAAAGAAGCAGCATGTCAATTGTTTTTGCCATTTCTGCAGCGTTTTGCTAACATTGAAGTCAATGAGAAGTAGCAAAAAGCAACAAACATCAAAATTCCAGCGTTTTACCTGCTTTTTAGCTGCAGAAACACTGCGTTTTTGATTACAAAAACGCATGCTCTTCAGACAATAAAATAATGGAATAATATGTTCCTTTACACATACACATAGTCCGACAATTAAATCAAAGAAAATTATGTTTATTTTTAAATTTTTGTCAAAAATATTATATTACAGCTATAATTTCATGAAATTAACTATTTTCTTTAAGAATTCTAAATTTATATATTTTTTCCTTTTTTTCTCTTTTCTCCTTCTGATTGACTTTTTAAACTTTATTAATCAGTGTCTTGATGTTCAAAACGCATCTGTCAAAACGCAAGGGAAAAAGCGCTAAAAACGCATCAAATACGTGGTAAATACGCATGCGTTTTTAGCGCTAATTTTAAGAAAAAGGCAACTTTGGCTTAATCAATTAAAGCCAAAACGTGCGTTTAGAACTGCAAGTAGGACGACGCAACGTGCGGACATGGCCTAAGGCTGCGACCACACTTTGCGCTTCCACCTGCGGTTCCATTGCTTTTTGGTTGCGTTTACAGAAGCACCTTTTTCATGCCAAAATGCATGCGTTTCCATTAAAACCAATGGAAAAAGTTGTTTTCCCCGACCGCACTTTGCGTTTCAAAACGCAAGTAAAAATTTGCATATTTTGTGGCAAAAACCATGCGTTCAAAGAAGCAGCATGTCAATTGTTTTTGTCATTTCTACAGCGTTTTGCTAACATTGAAGTCAATGAGAAATGGCAAAAACCAACAATCAAGCAAATTCCTGCGTTTTACCTGCTTTTGCAGTGCAGAAAACATGCGTTTTGACTTCAAAATAATGATTTCATATGTCCCTTTACACACACACATAGTCCGACAATTAAAATTTAGAATTTTAATAAATTATTACATTTTTTCCATTAAATATCATATTACCGCTATAATTTCATTATATTAATCTATTTTCATTATATTTTGCAAAAATATAGAATTCTTTATTTTTTCCAATTTTTTCATTGAGTTTGACTATTTAAACTTTATTTAGCAGTGTCATGATGTTCAAAACGCATCTATCAAAACGCAGGTGGAAAAGCATGCAAAAAGCGCAGAAAACGTATCAAAAATGCGGTAAATACGCATGCGTTTTCAGCGCTAAATATCTGAAGAAGGCAACTTTGGTCAAATCAATTAAGGCCAAAACGTGCGTTCTGAACTGCAAGTAGGAGAACGCAAAGTGCGGTCGCAGCCTTAATGCGTTTTTGGTGCAGTTTGTGGTGAAATTTTAGTCACTACAAACTGCATGCTTTTCCTTCCCCAGAAAAGTCAATGAGATTTGAGATTTGCTGTGTGCACGTTGCTTTTTTTTTTTGTCTGCAGTTTTGTGGTGACAACAAAACTGCAGCATGTCAATTCTTTTTGCATTTTCCCTGCATTTTTCACCCATTGGTGTTAACAAAATGCATAGAAAAACGCATGGTCAAAAGAAGGGAATTTTGTTACTTACCGTAAATTCCTTTTCTTCTAGCTCCAATTGGGAGACCCAGACGATTGGGTGTATAGCTACTGCCTCCGGAGGCCACACAAAGTATTACACTAAAAAGTGTAAGGCCCCTCCCCTTCTGCATATACACCCCCCGTGGGATCACGGGCTCCTCAGTTTTAGTGCAAAAGCAAGAAGGAGGAAAGCCAATAACTGGTTAAACAAATTCAATCCGAAGGAACATCGGAGAACTGAAACCATTCAACATGAACAACATGTGTACCCGAAAAAAACAAAAATCCCGAAGGAAACAGGGCGGGTGCTGGGTCTCCCAATTGGAGCTAGAAGAAAAGGAATTTACGGTAAGTAACAAAATTCCCTTCTTCTTCGGCGCTACATTGGGAGACCCAGACGATTGGGACGTCCAAAAGCAGTCCCTGGGTGGGTAAATTAATACCTCAAGTTAGGGCCGTAAAACAGCCCTTCCCTACATGGAGGCAACCGCCGCCTGCAGGACTCTTCTACCTAGGCTGGCATCCGCCTAAGCGTAGGTATGCACCTGATAATGCTTGGTGAAAGTGTGCAGACTCGACCAGGTAACTGCCTGGCACACCTGCTGAGCCGTAGCCTGGTGCCGTAATGCCCAGGACGCACCCACGGCTCTGGTAGAATGGGCCTTCAGCCCTGAGGGAACCGGAAGCCCAGCAGAACGGTAGGCTTCAAGAATTGGTTCCTTGATCCATCGAGCCAGGGTGGATTTGGGAGCCTGCGACCCTTTACGCTGACCAGAGTCAGGTACAAAGAGTGCATCCGAGCGGAAATGTAGATTCTGAGTGCTCTCACCAGATCCAACAAATGCAAATCCATTTCATATCGATGAACTGGATGAGGACAAAAGGAAGGTAAGGAGATATCCTGATTGAGATGAAAGGGGGATACCACCTTAGGGAGAAACTCCGGAATCGGGCGCAGCACTACCTTGTCTTGGTGAAACACCAGGAAGGGAGCTTTGGCTGACCGCGCTGCTAGCTCGGACACTCTCTGAAGAGATGTGACCGCTACCAGAAAGGCCACTTTCTGTGAAAGTCGAGAAAGTGAAACATCCCTCAGAGGCTCGAGGGACGGCTTCTGGAGAGCAATTAGTACCCTGTTCAGATCCCATGGGTCTAACGGCCTCTTGTACGGAGGGACAATGTGACAAACCCCCTGCAGGAACGTGCGTACCTGAGGACGTCGTGCTAGGCGCTTCTGAAAGAATACAGACAGCGCTGGGACTTGTCCTTTAAGGGAGCCGAGCGACAAACCTTTTTCCAAACCAGATTGCAGGAAGGAAAGAAAAGTAGGCAATGCAAATGGCCAGGGAGACACTCCCTGAGCAGAGTACTAAGATAAGAATATCTTCCACGTCCTGTGGTAGATCTTGGCAGACGTCGGCTTCCTAGCCCGTCTCATGGTGGCAATGACGTCTTGAGATAATCCTGAAGACGCTAGGATCCAGGACTCAATGGCCACACAGTCAGGTTCAGGGCCGTAGAATTCAGATGGAAAAACGGCCCTTGGGACAGTAAGTCTGGCCGGTCTGGTAGTGCCCACGGTTGGCCGACCGTGAGATGCCACAGATCCGGGTACCACGACCTCCTCGGCCAGTCTGGGGCGACGAGGATGGCGCGGCGGCAATCGGAGCTGATCTTGCGTAGCACTCTGGGCAACAGTGCCAGAGGGGGAAACACATAGGGTAGCTGGAACTGCGACCAATCCTGAACTAAGGCGCCTGCCGCCAGAGCTCTTTGATCGTGAGACCGCGCCATGAAAATCGGAACCTTGTTGTTATGCCGAGACGCCATTAGGTCGACGTCCGGCATCCCCCAGCGGCTACAGATTTCCTGAAACACGTCCGGGTGAAGAGACCATTCCCCTGCGTCCATACCCTGGCGACTGAGGAAGTCTGCTTCCCAGTTTTCTACGCCCGGGATGTGAACTGCGGATATGGTGGATGCTCTGTCTTCCACCCACATCAGAATCCGCCGGACTGCCTGGGAGGCTTGCCGACTGCGTGTTCCGCCTTGGTGGTTGATGTATGCCACCGCTGTGGAGTTGTCCGACTGAATTCGGATCTGTTTGCCTTCCAGCCACTGCTGGAAGGCTTGCAGGGCAAGATACACTGCCCAGATTTCCAGAACATTGATCTGAAGGGTGGACACTTGCTGAGTCCACGTACCCTGAGCCCTGTGGTGGAGAAAGACTGCTCCCCACCCTGACAGACTCGCGTCTGTCGTGACCACCGCCCAGGATGGGGGTAGGAAGGACTTTCCTTTTGACAATGAGGTGGGAAGAAGCCACCACTGAAGAGAGTCCTTGACCGTCTGAGAAAGGGAGACGTTCCTGTCTAGGGACGTCAACTTCCCATCCCATTGGCGGAGAATGTCCCATTGCAGTGGACGCAGATGAAACTGCGCGAAAGGGACTGCCTCCATTGCTGCTACCATCTTCGCTAGGAAGTGCATGAGGCGTCTTAAGGGGTGTGACTGGCCTTGAAGGAGAGACTGCACCCCCGTCTGTAGTGAACGCTGTTTGTCCAGCGGAAGCTTCACTATCGCTGAGAGAGTATGAAACTCCATGCCAAGATATGTCAGCGATTGGGTCGGGGTCAGAATTAACTTTGAAAAGTTGATGATCCACCCGAAACTCTGGAGAGTCTCCAGCGCAACGTTCAGGCTGTGTTGGCATGCCTCTTGAGAGGGTGCCTTGACAAGTAGATCGTCCAAGTAAGGGATCACAGAGTGACCCTGAGAGTGCAGGACTGCTACCATTGCTGCCATGACCTTGGTGAAAACCCGTGGGGCTGTCGCCAGACCGAAGGGCAGGGCTACGAACTGAAGATGCTCGTCTTCTATAACGAATCGTAGCAAACGCTGGTGCTCTGGAGCAATCGGCACGTGGAGATAAGCATCCTGATGTCTATTGATGCTAGGAAATCTCCTTGAGACATTGAGGCAATGACGGAGCGGAGGGATTCCATCCGGAACCGCCTGGTTTTCATGTGCTTGATGAGCAGTTTTAGGTCCAGAACGGAACGGAAAGAGCCGTCCTTTTTTGGCACCACAACCAGATTGGAGTAAAAACCGTGACCTTGTTCCTGCAGAGGAACAGGGATTACCACTCCTTCTGCCTGCAGAAGAGCATCGGCTCGGTCGGGAGGTGGGGAAGTTCTGAAGAATCGAGCCGGAGGACGAGAACAGAACTCTATCCTGTACACGTGAGACAAAATGTCTCTCACCCACCGTTTTTTGACCTGTGGCAGCTAAATGTCGCCAAAGCGGGAGAGTCTGCCACCGACCGAGGATGCGGAGAGAGAGGGCTGAAAGTCATGAGGAAACCGCCTTGGTAGCGGTACCTCCGGCTGCCTTCTTTGGGCGTGATTGAGCCCGCCAGGAATCTGAGCCCCTCTGAGCCTTTTGAGTCCTTTTGGACGAGGAAAACTGGGACCTGCCCGAGCCTGGAAAGTACCGAAACCTCGACTGTCCTTTCCTCTGTTGGGTTTTGTTTGATCTGGGCTGGTGTAAGGAAGAATCCTTATCCTTGGACTGTTTAAAGATTTCATCCAATCGCTCACCAAACAGTCTGTCACCAGATAATGGCAAACTGGTTAAGCACTTTTTGGAAGCAGAATCTGCCTTCCATTCCCTTAACCACAAGGCTCTGCGTAAAAACCACGGAGTTGGCGGACGCCACTGACGTACGGCTCGTAGAGTCCAGGACAGCATTAATAGCGTAAGTCGCAATGCAAACATATGCGAGGTTAAGGACGCCACCTGCGGCACAGATGTACGTGTGACAGTGTCCACCTGCGCAAGACCAGCTAAAATAGCTTGGAGTGCCCATACGGCTGCGAATGCCGGAGCAAACGACACGCCGATAGCTTCATAGACAGATTTCAACCAGAGGTCCATCTGTCTGTCAATGGCATCTTTAAGTGAAGTCCCATCTTCCACTGCAACTATGGATCTAGCCGCAAGCCTGGAGATTGGGGGATCCACCTTTGGACACTGGGTCCAGCGCTTGACCACGTCAGGGGGAAAGGGATAACGTGTATCCTTAAGACGTGTGGAGAAACGCTTGTCTGGATAAGCGTGGTGTTTCTGGACTGCTTCTCTGAAGTCAGAGTGGCCCAAAAAAGTACTGAATTTACGCTTGGGATACCTGAAATGGAATTTCTCCTGCCGCGAAGCTGACTCCTCCACTGGAGGGGCTGAGGGAGAAATATCCACCAGTCTATTGATGGACGCTATGAGATCATTCACCATGGAGTCACTATTAGGAGCATCCAGATTGAAAACGGTCTCAGGATCAGAATCCTGATCAGCTACCTCTGCCTCATCATACAGAGAATCCTCTCGCTGAGACCCTGACCAGTGTGTGAAGTCGAGGGTCTCTCCCAGCGAGCTCGCTTAGGCTGCTGGGACTGTCGTCCGTGCAGAGCCTTCAGCCTGGGATGTATGGGACCCCCTTGGAGCACGTATTAGTTCCAACTGAGGGAGACCGGGGGGCATTGATTCAACAGTGCCCATTGTCTGAGTCACCGGCCTGGACTGCAAAGTTTCTAGAATCTTGGTCATAGTCCCAGACATTTTATCAGCAAAAAACTGCAAACTCTGTCCTCTGGACAGTTTCACAGGTGGCTCTCTCTGGGCCACCACTAGCAGAGACTCTACCCAATGGGGGTTAGTGGAACCTGCCGGTAAAACAGCCTCACATGCGGTACAGACAGCATAGAAAGCCTGTGCCTTGGCACCCTTGCTTTTCTGCGGACGACATACTGTTGTCTCCTCAGAGCAATCTAGGGGTATATAGCCAAGAAGCGACCGTACAGTGCAAATATAGGTACAAGCATAAAGTACACAAAACACTGTGGCACTAGTGGGGTCAGCACCAAGGTGCTGCTTACCGCCCGCTTAAGCGGGTGTGTGGTCGCCAGAATCCCTTGACCGGGTCTCCCAGAGCCTGTGTCCGTTCTCCAGCTTAGACTGCATGCAGGAATGGCTGCCGGCGTCCTGTGAAGAGGGGCGGGCCGTGGGCGTGCCCCAGACAAAGAGCGGGAAACTGGCGTCCCACTGTGCCCAGTGAGGGGGCTGGAGTATGTAAATAAGACTCCAGCCCTCGGTGCTGACCATTGTACAGCGTCTCGCCCCTTCCCTGACTGGCAGGCCCGGGGGCGGGAAGGAAACGAAACTAGGCCGCAAAAGCCGGGGACTCGATTTATAAGCGCTGCCGTCGTAAAAGCACGGTCAGCGCGGAAGTCCCCGGCGCACCACAAGTCTCATCCGCGCCGCAGCTTCTAGCAGCGGCCGGCGCGGCCGTTTCCCACACATTAACTCACTCAGCTAAGCTGCAGTGAGTATAGCCCCAGCGCGCAGCGCTGTTGTCCCCGGCGCACTAACACACCCAGCATGCTGGTGTGTGTGTGCGTGGTCTGTACGGGGACACAGAGTACCTTAACGTTGCAGGGCCTTGTCCCTGACGATACTCAGCTCCATTCCAGCAGGATCTCCGGGTCTGTGGATGGAGCCCGGCCTCAGAGCCTGGAGGCCGGTAAGATCCCACTTCACCCAGAGCCCTCAGAGGGATGGGGAAGGATGCAGCATGTGGGCTCCAGCCTCCGTACCCGCAATGGGTACCTCAACCTTAACAAACACCGCCGACAAAAGTGGGGTGAGAAGGGAGCATGCTGGGGGCCCAAGTATGGGCCCTCTTTTCTTCCATCCGACATAGTCAGCAGCTGCTGCTGACTAAACAGTGGAGCTATGCGTGGATGTCTGACCTCCTTCGCACAAAGCATAAAACTGGGGAGCCCGTGATCCCACGGGGGGTGTATATGCAGAAGGGGAGGGGCCTTACACTTTTTAGTGTAATACTTTGTGTGGCCTCCGGAGGCAGTAGCTATACACCCAATCGTCTGGGTCTCCCAATGGAGCGCCGAAGAAACACATTTTTTGATGCATTGTTTTGGCCACAGGGGGCATTTTTGTGGCTATGACAAAACTGCAGCATGCGGACATGCGCTAAGTTGGTACTGCTCGCTGTATCATACGCAGACTGTATGACTTGCTGTGATTAGATAAGCAGAGGATAACACACTCTGGGATTACACACAAGGCTCAATGGAGTGTATCACACAGGATGGGATTAGAAATACGCAGTATCTAATGTATATAAACAAAAAAGGATAAGAAGCCAACTCACTAATCCAGTGTAATGAATAAAATATATTTTATGATTAGAAATGGAAAAAATAAACTTCTCTGAATGTCATGGCGGAGTACGGCTCTGTTCACATTGCAGATTCTGACGCTCCGCCCGATGGTTTCTCTGGTGTCTGGGATCAACACATGCAGACTTGGGCATCGATCTGCTGTGTGCTGATTCATAGGCAGGCTAGCAAGAGTTAATCTCTGCTGATCTGCTTGCTCCTTTAACCCTTTAGTGACGGAGCTAATTTTCACCTTAATGACCAGACCAAATTTTGCAATTCTGACCAGTGTCACTTCATGAGGTTATAACTCTGGAACGCTTCAACGGATCCCGGTGATTCTGAGATTGTTTTTTCGTCACATATTGGACTTCATGTTAGTACCAAATTTAGGACAATATTTTTTGTGTTTATTTATGAAAAAAATTGAATATTGGCAAAAATTTTGAAAATTTAGCAATTTTCAACTTTTGAATTTTTATACCGTTAAACCAGAGATTTCTGTGACACAAAATAGTTAATAAATAACATTTCCCACATGTCTACTTTACATCAGCACAATTTTGGAAACAAAATTTTTTTTTGTTAGGAAGTTAGAAGAGTTCAAAGTTTATCAGCAATTTCTCATTTTTACATCAAAATTTACAAAACCAGTTTTTTAGGGACCACATCACATTTGAAGTGACTTCAATAGGCCTAGATGACAGAAAATACCCAAAAGTGACACCATTCTAAAAACTGCACCCCCCAAAGTACTCAAAACCACATTCAAGAAGTTTATTAACCCTTCAGGTGCTTCACATGAACAAAAGCAATGTGGAATGAAAAAAAGCAAAAATTAAATTTTACCTAAAAATGTTGCTCTAACCCAAATGTATTCACTTTTAGAAGAAATAACACAACAAAATGGACCCCAAAACTTGTTCCCCACTTTCTTATGAGCGCGCCGATACCCCACATGTGGTCAGAAACCTCTGTTTGGACAAATGGGAGGGCTCGGAACAGAAGGAGCAATATTTGAATTTTAGAAAGCAAATTTGGCTGAAATAGATTGTGGGCACCATGTTGCATTTACAGGTCCGCTAAGGTACCTAAACAGAAGAAATCCCTCACAAGTGACACCATTTTGGAAACTAGACCCCTCAAGGCTTCTATCTAGGGGTATAGTGAGCATTTTAGATCCACAGGTACTTCACAGATTTTGTTAACGTTACGTTGTCATATTGAAAATTTTAATAATTTTCTCAAAAATGTTGCTTTAGCATCAATTTTCTCACTTTTTCAAGAGGTAATTCCAAAAATTTGACCTCAAGGTTTGTTAACCACTTTTTTATGAGCGCGGTGATACCTCACATGTGGTCTGAAACCTTTGTTTGGACAAATGGGAGGGCTTGGAACGAAAGGAGCAATATTTGAATTTTAGAAAGGAAATTTGCCTGAAAAAGATTGCGGGCACCATGTCGCATTTGGAGGTCCCCTAAGGTACCTAAACAGCAGAAACCCCGCACAAGTGACCCCATTTTGGAAACTAGGCCCCTCAAGGAATTTATCTAGATGTTTGGTGAGTACCCTGAACCCTCAGGTGCTTCACAGAATTTTATAACGTTGAGCCATGAAAAAAAAAAAATAAAATTTTACCACAAAATTGTTATTTCAACCAGGTAGCTTTTTTTTTTACAAGAGTAAAAGGAAAAAATTCAGCATAACATTTATTGTGCAATTTCTCCTGAGTTTGGCGATACCTTATATGTGGTGGAAATCAACTGTTTGGGCGCATGGCAGGGCTCGGAAGGGAAGGAGTGCCATTTGACTGCAAAATTGGCTGGAATCAATAGCGGACGCCAGGTTGCATTTGGAGAGCCCCTGAGGTGCCTAAACAGTGGCGGTCCCCCACAAGTGACTTCATTCTGGAAACAAGACACCTCAAGGCTTTTATCTAGGTGTATAGTGAGCAGTTTGAATCCACGAGTACTTCACAGAATTTGATAAGCTTAGGTTGCCATATTGAAAATTTTCATTTTTTTCACAAAACTGTTGCTTTAGCATCAAATTTCTCACTTTTTCAAGAGACAACAACAAACCGTGGACCCCACAGGTTGTTATCCAATGTCTTATGAGCACAGGGATACCCCACATGTGGCCAAAAACCTCTGTTTGGATAAATGGGAGGGCTTGGAATGGAGGGAGCACCATTTGAATTCTGGAAAACTTGAAATAAATTGCGGGCACCATGTCACATTAGCAGGGCCCCTTGGGTACCTATACAGCAGAAACCCCCCACAAGTGACCCCATTTTGGAAACTGGATTTTATTCAGGAGTATAGTAAGCATTTTGAATCCACAGGTACTTCACAAAAATGTTGCTGTAGCAACAAATGTCTCACTTTTAGGCTATGTGGCCATGATCCAGCGACACGGCGTCTAGTACACAGTGTCAGCCTCCTGCAGAGATGTGAGTGTTGTCCACGGGAGAACGCAGCTGCCCATGCCCACGATTTGGGTTTAGGCCGCTGTGGAGCTCTATGCTACCTGCAGAGAACACTCATCTCCGCAGCATAAATTGACATGCTGAGGCTCGGGAAGCTGCGCCACAGGTCGGTTTATGCTGCGGAGAAAAGAAGCACATTGGGCATGAGATTTCTAAAAATCCTTCCACTGTGCTTCTACTGCACAACGCAGCGTTATGGACACAGGGAAAACACTCTGCACCCAAAACGCTGCAAACCCTGATTGTGG